>NC_086320.1:336595154-336617654 GCF_036172605.1 Pelobates fuscus
TCCATCCATCTATCCATCCATTTATCTATCTATCTATCTCTATCTATCTATTCATTTATCTCTATCTATCTATCCATCTATCCATGATAAAATATTGCTTATATAGTTACACACGTATATATATTATGACTTAGGCACGCAGCAATCTGGGCTTTGCTTTCACACACATATTATAATATGTTATATATACAATAGATACTGTTATATATATAATAAATAAATATATATATATATATATATATATATATATATACCAGTGTAAAATGTAAAAGGTTTGCCAATTTGAAATCAGAGAAATCATTTAATCCTAGTCTGTAAGTGGCTCCTGATTTGTAATATACATATATATATATAGTCTGATTTCGGTAGTTTCGGTAGTATAACGCCGATATTATCAGTGTTTTATTTCAGTAAGAGCATTGCTAAATATAAATGGGTCTTACAGGGTTATACTGAATATCAAATTGCGAGTAGACAGCTACAAATATTAAACAATCCCAATATATGGTTAATATATATCTGTGTGTGCTGGGTATGTGCAGGAAGTATATTATGAACCTAAATACCTGGATTTTAATGTGTATGGAATTCCTGTTTGAGGTATAAATGTGTGTATGTATATAATATTAATATATATATACATAACAGTATAAGGAAATGATTGATAAATATGACAACCACACGATTTGAGGAATGCTTGATTTTTTTTTCCATTTATGAAAGACAATAACATACAAAGTATATACAACTAAAATTCAACAATATATACATACATTTCATTTTATTATAAAGTCCCTAAAGCATTTCAAATGAATGTCACCAGGCAGTCGTGTGCCCCATGTTCTCCTTTTCACAGTCTATGTAGAAAACAGTGGTTTATTTTTACCTCCTACCATTCATTTGATCAGACATGCACCTCTTTCCTCCAAAAAGCAACATATTATAAATATCCTCCTTCAGTTCAATCCTTATGCCTGTAGCCATGGTTTCCTTGGGACGCCATGATCTGGGCATATTGCTGAGCATCACAGGCTGAGACTTTGCATGGAACGTTTCGCCGCATTCCACACCATCATTCCAAAGAATTGTCATTTTATTATTTGTTTTTGTTTCTGTTTTGATTTGATTTGTGTTTGATTTTTACTTCTTTTTTTTTTTTGCTTTTGAGCCCAGGAGAGAGCTTCCAAAATAGAGGTGTATTATGTGCGCCAGTATGAAGGTCAATGAAAATTCAAGTCATATCACTGAGGTTTCTGAAAAAGCGTGGACTCTGTACCACAATTCTAAGTTCACCCATTTGGCATGACCGGTAGTCAAGGTACTGTATCCACTACAGTCATCCACAATAAAAAATAATATTAATAATAAGCAATGCATTTGGGAGTTTCACATCATCTGTGATCTCTGCATTGTGTCTTGGTGTGGGGATGAATACCAATGAGAGTAACCAGGCATATAGCTGTTTGGGGGCATATTAACCCCCTTGGCAGATCCTGAAACGTCCCAGACAGGAGGAATTGCTGGAGATCGAGGAGAAAGGGCAGCTGTCCCTGGTAAAGGGTCACTTTCATGTGGATTACCGCCTTGTTTCAACAGCTTTTTGTACTTTGACCTTTTATTTTGGAACCAAATCTTCACCTGCAACAAGAGGGGAAAAAAATGGAGATCAGTGTTTTAAAAATAAATAAAATCTGCAACAGGCTTCCCAGAGCAAGCTAATTAAAGAGGTCCTCTTAATTATTCAGGTAAATAAAAAAAAGGACAATATGTAGATCATCATTAACCCTTTCATTGCCAGGGTGACTGTCAAACTGCACGTTAGCCTTCTGGCACTTAGTAGTGGGACAGCTAGAATATGTACTAAAATAAATATAATATATAATAAAACAATAAGATTCATTAAAACAAAAAAACACGCACACACACAAAAAACCCAAATAAATTATAAATTATTATTATCTTTATTATTATTATTATTTTATTATTTATATAGCGCCATCATATTCCGTAGCGCTGTACTAACATACATGTAATTGTAAGCAGACAACTGGACGTACAGGGACAGAGAGGTGGAAGGCCCTGCTCAATGAGCTTACTTAATTTTATCCCATCGATAGGCCCTTTGTGTTCGTTTATTTTATTAATATCAATAGACTACACGGTGTGGTATCAGCTCATAAAACAGACACAAGGAGAGATTTTTGGAAAGTCTGCTTGCAATTTGTAGGCCAGAACAAATGAATTAACTTTTTTTTTTTTAAATCCAGTCGCCCCTTTTTGCAAGTCGGTAGTCCTCGCACCACAAGTTACTGTTTAGTGAATAAACCCCTCTGTGTTTTGCTATTAGTTGCTGTATTACTTGGGCTGGTGAATATTGATTGCGGGCTAGTAAATATGATGATTGTAATTATTTATGAAGAAAGGTGTTTATGTGAATCAGTCATGCATTGAAATGTCAGTAAAATAAATACAATGCACACCAACACAAATATATACACAATGAAACAAAATATTCCCTTGCCTCAGGCTTCAGGTAACCAGTGAGCAATTTGTATCGATGTAAGGCTAGAAAAAAATGTGATTGCATCTCTTGTATACTGTAACAAGGTCTACAGGCTGCTCTATCATTCGCCTTAATGGGACAGGGGTTACTACCATGAACATGTGATTTCAGATCACTATTTCATCTAGTTTTTAATTCACTGCATTTTCTTGATGACGTTTTTAAATAATAAAACAGTTTACTTTATTAAAAAAAAAAATGTTTTAACCCCTTAAGGACCAAACTTCTGGAATAAAAGGGAATCATGACAAATCACACATGTCATGTGTCCTTAAGGGGTTAAAGAACATTTCCCACAAATACACACACAAACCTATGGTTTATTTAATTACTTAATTCAGTCTATAATAGTCCGGCAGTGAATACAGAGGGTGCATTATCTATTTAAAATATATTTATAAAATCTATAATTTACCAAATTCGATATTTGCCCAAAATAATGTCTGTCTGTCTATCTATCGTATGTCTGTCTGTGTATCTATCGTATGTCTGTCGGTCAGTCTGTCTGTCTGTCTGTCTATCTATCTATCTCTAGCCGAATTAACCAGTTACACGATAGGATTACACTGGAGGGATCTACATCTACATAGAAATCTCTATTTTAAATACTGTAATAGCACAATAAATTAATCACAGAAACATAGATTTTGAAGTCAGATTAAGGACATGCCTTTCCAGTGAATACACACAAAAAAAATATTCTGATTTTATTTCCTGATGAGGCCAGCTTTCTGCCCATATTAATCTATGTTTGACCCCAATGTTTTAGCCTTATATCAGTATACACCGAGGGTGGCTTGTAAACAGATATAGCTTTGTGAATATAACATTATGTGTTTGGTGTGTAAATTGAACTTCATTTTCTATTATCTTTTTTTTCTTTTGGAGTTTCTTACATAACCTGAATTCAGGTGAAAGGGCCTACCTCACTTGGAGTGCATTGATCTGTGACTGAAAGAATTAGGAGTGTTAAATGCCTTAACCCCTTGTGCACCAGGCAGGTGTTTACACTCCTTTAGCTTTACAGTGCTACAAATATGCTAATTTACTTGCACTCCCAGCATTCTGTTCTGTTTTGCTCCATTGTGTGTTTGGCCTTGCTGAAGCCACGAGTATCACGTGACTCTCAAAAGCTGATGTTTACCAGCTGATTTACATAATTCCCTTTTTTTTTCTTGGTATTTTCTGTGAAATTGTGTTTTTTATGCATACTTGTTTTTTTTTTTACTTTTTTTTTCTGTTTTGTTTTTGTTTACCCATCAGTCTTTTTTTTAGGGCCTGGCTGTACAGTTTTATTATTATTATTTCAATGGTAAAGCAGGATCAAAGCCTTTCTATTGTGGAGAGTTAGGAGCCTTACTGAATATATGGCATATAACTTTGCTGTAGTGAGATTGGCACTCCTGTCTCTCACATACCCCTATAGGGCAGCCTAGCCCTGAAGCAAGATTCCTGATAAAGCTTTGCTGAAATACTTTACACTGGGGACACCAAATTGGGTTTTTTGGGGCTCTTGGTGGCTTCAGGCTGAAATTAATTACCTGTGTCTGTGTTAATCCCAACGATGCGGCCAACTCTGCTCTCTCCGGAAGTGCTAGGTACTGGGTTTGCTGAAATCGGTGATTTAAAGCCTGCAGCTGGAGGCTGGAATAGATAGTCCTTGGTTTCCTTATCTTTTTTCCTTTGCCATTAAACCTGATTTCACCATTTTCTATAACTGTCGTTTTTTGCTGATCTGTACAAAACAACAATAATAATAGATTAATGACACGTTTGCTAATAAAACATGTATATGCATGAATACTGGCGAGGTAACAAAATGTATTGTAATAGTTCAGTTATATGTATATTAGTCAAATATTGACAAGGCATTTCATTTGTGTGTGTGTTTGTTTGTGTGTGTGTGTGTGTTTGTTTCAGAATATTAAATCTAGAGATTAATTATTGCACATGTATTTCAGTCTAAATAGTGAGTATATGTGTGTGTGTGTGTGTGTGTGTTTGTGTGTATGTGTTTTAGAATATTACATTTAGGAATTAATTATTGCACAGGTATTTCAGTCTAAATAGTGTGTGTGTGTGTGTGTGTGTGTGTGTGTATGTATGTGCTTTAGGATATTAAATCTAGAGATTAATTATTGCACATGTATTTCAGTCTAAATAGTAAGTGTGTGTCTGTCTGTATGTGTGTGTGTGTGTGTGTGTGTGTGTGTTTTAGATCTTTAATGCTAGGAATTAATTATTGCAATGGTATTTCAGTCTAAACAGTGAATGCAGTGAATGTGTGTGTGTGTGTGTATGTTTTAGAATGTTAGTGCTGGGAATGAATTATTGCAAAATGCTTTAATTTAATGCAGGTATATCGTGTTGTTGTTTTTTGTATTTTTCATAAACTGCTGACAATCTGCTCAGCAACCAAAATCTTACACGGCTAATTGACTTTATGTAACAAATTTACTGCATGGTGGGTGAACAATTGATGATTTGAGTTCGTGTCATTTTCAGATATATATCATCGAATCAAATAATTTTGCCATCATGGTTGCAAAAAGTGGAGAAAACATTCATTAACATGGAAAACCAGCCAGTTACAAAATATTAAATATAAATGACAGCTAATTTATAGCGATTTAGAAACATATCAGTGTTTGGTTTGTCATCATATCGACATTTATTTATTATGTATTAACCAGGCCTATGAACAATTTTAAAAAGCCAGAACAAATATATGCTTTCAGACAATAGAATTACAATAAGACAGGTGTTTAATTGCACATAAAACATCACGAACCAACCTTAAAATATAATACGTCAGTGGATTCGTATGATCTATAACTATTTTTGAGATGGCAATTAATTATGATGCTTTAATTTGTGATCAAGAGAAGTGAATTTACCTGAGAACACATCACTCATTATTTATTAGCATGTAAGCCACTTGTTGACAAAATTATAAACCTATTAGATTAGAACCTTCAGAGGCCCATATCTCACAATAGATGGGCAATACATTAACCTGGCATTGGTGTGTAAATGGTTTGAGCTGTGAATGTGCATAATACGGTTTTAAACGAAAAACATGCCTTAGGTCATTTAATATTTGTGTCTAATTGGAATGCAAAATAGGAGAGGGAGCTGTCTTTATTTCGTTATTATCCCAGCTATTCTAAATCCTGTCTTTGGCACCATCCAGACAATAGCATGTTAGGCAGACTGAAACTAGAAACAGTTAAACTGGGAAATCAGGTATATACACAAATATCCACTTGCTACTAAATACAGTGTGGCTATAAAATCATTCCCCCAACATTAAATAGAACATATGTAAATAAACAAAATACTTGATCTCTTAATATAGAAATAACCAATATAATAACGTTAATTTCAAGAATATAATAAAACCTGCAATTATTTTAAATATCTGTGGCAGTGGGATTAATGTGTTAGAAATACATTGGCTATCTAGCAATACAAAGAGGAAGTTGCCCTACAAAATGTACCATCTAGCACACGTAGGCAAATTGTCACAGATTAGTGGCAGACAGAAGATTAAGGGACATTTGGCCTTATCTTTTTTAATAAAAACCTCTCATGATTTAAGATTTATTTTTAAATTAGATCAGATTCTGTACACACTCTTATCTAGATGCAACAGCAATTTGCTAAACCTGTTTTTTGTTGGGGGGGAGGGAGTGATTGCATACGAACTGGTTTACATCTTGAATTTTTTTTTATTACTAAATTGTTGAATAGTTACATATAGAATTATACATATGTGAACTGGTAGCTAAAAACATGTTTTACTTGCTAAAATGAAAGCTGAAATTTATAACAATAATTATTCTCCATTGAAAAATTTAACATAATGGATACAAAGTCAGTGAAGCTGGAATAATTCTTGTAAATCAAATACAATATTTGGTAAAAAAAAAAAAAAAAAAAAAAAAAGAAACAAAGTAAAAAATAATAACTATATAAAAAAAAAATATATATATATATAATAACAAGGAAAAGCTAAAGAATAAATATGCAAAATGTATGCTTAGATTATGAACAAAACCCTGTCAAGTGTTCTGTCAAGATCTGTAATACGGCGCGTTTCTGCACGGTTCCAATACATTTGACACACACTAAAATAATAATCTTAATAATAATAATAATAATAATAATAATAATAAATTAAATAATAGTGGATCAAATATTAAATTACCACAAAAAAATAAAAAAAAAATATATCGCTACCACTTCTACTACAAATAAAATAACACAATATAATAATATAATTATAATAATAATAATAATAACAATAACAATAATAATAATAATAATATGATAATAATAATAATAATAGTATGTGTGCAGCAAGCTGTCCAGGGTAAATGCTGTCGCCCCCCATGCCATGCACTCTGTACCCACAGGCTGGCAAGGAGCAGGGCTAGTTGCCCCTGTGCTGGCAGGGGGTTAGGGCTAATACCCACAGGCTGTCAGAGAGGGGCTAATGGTGGCCTCACCTGGCTCCTCGGTTCGGGTCTGGGTGGCCGTACTGCTGCTGCTGCTGCTGTAGGACTGCAGGTAGGGGCTGTGCTGAGAGTGGCCCATGTAAGGGTAGGCGGCCAGCGAGCGGTTGTACGAGTTGCTGCCGGTGTAGGACGAGCTGTCGTGCTGCTGGTGCGCCTGGTGGTGGTGGTGGTGGTGGTGAGGGTGGGAGCCGGAGTGCAAGCAGTGCAGAGGGTAGTGACTGGCTGCCATGGCCGGGGAGCTCTGCTGGGAGTGGGACTGCTGACCAAACTCCATAAAGGCAGACTTGGAGGAGTCCTGAGCTTCCAAGCCGTCAGCCATCGTAGTCATGGTCATCATCAAACTTTCTGATTGAGAGCAATCAACCCCCCTCCCCACCCACCCCTCTGAGGCCACCTACCCTATACTTAAGGTAATCCCCCTCTCCCTGCACAGAGTGAGAGGGCCTTACAATACAGGGGGAAATGGAGCCCTGTGTGGGTTTTACCCTCCTCTCTCTGGAGCTTTATTCTTCCCCCCTTCCCTTTCCCTAATTCGTTACTTGTTTTGGCTTGTGCAGTTAAGGCAGAGATTTAAGGTGGATTCTGTTAAAGTTCAGCTTCTGCTTTTAGACTTCATGCAGACGCCACAAGTCGAATGGTTTGTCTCCAAAAGGGCAGCGCCTCCCGATTGGTCAGTCAACCCCCTGACGTCACAATCCCTCTGCTTCTACTGGCGTTTTGTGCCTGGGAGTGGAGTTGGAGCCCACCTTTCATGAGACTATATTCTCCCCCCCCCCCCCCCATAGCACAGGATCCCTTTACATGTGCAGCTCCTCACACACTCCTCAGCAAACAACAGCATATACCCAGCGCCTACACACACCTACAAGAACAAAAAATTAAAAAATAATAATAATAATGGAATTTGTATATTGCATGAGAAAAAAAAAATATATAAAAAATGATTTTTTTAAAATGTATTATTATTATTATTATTTTTTTGTAACCATCTTACAAGTCAACCTTTAATAATGAAATGTTTAAAAAAAAAATTTTTTAGAAAAAATAACTATTTGTCATCTATTCCCTAAACTGCCATCCACTGTAGACCCTCATTGGGTTAATTTGCATTTCATCAACATTCTTAATTATTCATAGTAAGGAGCACATTTGAAAAGTACCCTCCTTCCTTGTACAGGATCTCAGCATACAAATGTCTGCATGCAAAAGGTGAATCTCCTGCATATTGATAAGTGGAGCATACACACAGTGTTTGGTGGCCCATATTAGCCACACACAATTGGCTCTGGAAAACTAACCAGTAAATGCTATATTTTTAGCAAGGATTTGTGGATCAGTAGATGTTGTGCATGTTTTATGGGAGACAGGCTGCTGTACAGTAATATCATCAAGTATATGCAAATCACACCATGTGGTTTGGTGGTTTTGGCAAATCCTGATTACTATATATATATATGCTGCTGTACAAGTGTAAAGGCTCCTCGTCATGGTTTTATTTCTTGTGAATTCCCTTCTTTGCCCCCCCCCCCCCCCCCCCAACTTATTTTATTTTATAGTCAACACTGTTAAATGGTAAAAATAGAAGTCGATTCACAGGTATTTTTACATTTGTAGAGAAGCAATTAGAGATCTAATCAGGAATACACACACACACAAAAATCTCCCATGATTAACTGCAGTACTTTGTTCAAATTGCTGCTATAAAATTCAGAACAATTTGTCTGTAATGATTATGGACTTGGTTTATTTTGGGAGGTGGAATAAAAAGTGGATATAGCATAAATTATCCTCTAATTATACACCAGTGTCGCCTCAATTATCCTCTTATCAAAATGGTTGTCTAACTGCAGCATTTAGTTTCACTTTTTTTTTTTTTTTTTTTTATAAAAAGAACCACATACATTATTATTATTAATCCATTTATTATTTGCAAGGGGATTTATATGTGAACGTTCTAGCTGCTGGTTCCACTTCTCTTCCAAAGATGGACTGGGGACAGACACTGAACTTTGAGCAAGATGCAGTGATGGATGTAGTGGATGTTTGCTAGGCAGCAGATATAAAGCAAGTTAAAGCTCTGCTCCAGGACCTCCTTCCCAGCTGTCAGGTAGGAGATTTTATTGTATTACCTATCGATTGGATCGGTTTCATCCCAGGAGTATGGGGATCCTCAGCAAAGCATCTTCTTCATCACAGCAGCTGGGATTCACACAGGACAAGAAGGGACACAGTTCGCTGCAATGATTGTATTTTATGTTATTTTGATTAATTGCTAATAGTATTACCTCGTGTGCAGTGTAAATAATGGAACGCCTGTAACTGTTATTTTATCAATGTTAATCTATGTACAGATTGTGTTAATGGGGGCGATAGAAAGAAAGAAAAGAAAAGATAGATAGATAGACAATAGATGTATACATAGACAGATAGATAGATAGATAGATAGATAGATGATAGATAGATAGATCGATAGATAATAGATCAATAGATAGATCGATAGATAGATAGATGGATAGATAGGTAGATCGATAGATCGATAGAATGATAGATAGATAGATAGACAGATAATAGATCAATAGAAATATCGACATATATATATATATATATATTAGATATATCGATAGATCGATAGATAGATCGATCGATCGATAGATCGATAGAATGATAGATAGATAGATAGATAGATAGATAGATAGATAGAATACAATCTGGATGTAAGCAATAAGCACTACCTATGATATAGTAAAGACATAGAACCTTGCAGTGTTGATACATTATAATTGGTATACTTGCTGTCTGTGCATTTAGTAATAAATGAGGATCGGATATTGGCATGGCTACATAAGTAATTGCCGATAATCGGATAAATAGTACAGTATTGCTGGTCTCTAGGTAGAGCTGGATCCTGTGTAATGTCAGTAAACACGAGAAGGTGGATTAGAATTTTCACTGGTATTCTGTAATAGCCTCCAGGCAGCCAGCATTCTCATACAGCGTGTCCTACAGGTGCACATGGTCTATACATTGCAAGGCACAGGGGTAACTGCTAGACACAGCTCTGCATACAATATCTCTATGTGTCAATATACAGCATCCCAAGCAAAACGCACATTGTAGAGAATTAGAATTCAAACAGTGCGGTGTACGAGAAAGGAAGGTTTATGCGAATCTGTTTGTGTATATTATATATCTATATTTCGAAAATCGATCTATCTCTCTATACACAAATATATGTATATTTGTAAATTGTATATACAGTATCTAGATATACACAGAGTCATACATAAACATGGAAAATGCAAATATATATCTAGACAGATCTATATTTATTATTTTGTAGAATGATGTATAATAGTGTATAATATATAGTGGGTTATCTACATATTTATCTATGTGCCAGATAGACAGACAGACAGACCGACTTACACATACAGATGTGGCATACTGTTAGACGGTATATAATGTGGTTTATAACATATACATATAATATATATTATGTGTCTATGTTATATATATGTGTATATATATATATATATATATATATATATATATATATATATATATATATAAAATCCTCTGTGTGATATGTGTGTTTTGGGAGGAAGGATTATGTCCCTCTAGGGGTTCCATTGCTGTTAGGTAAGGGTTAGGTAAAGGTTTACCGTCTGATTTTTTCCCCCTCAGTTAATTTTCCAGTTTTAATTAAGCCAAATCTGTCTTCATTAAGCTACTATTTTCCAATGTTGATTGGCTGATGCTAATGACTCTTGACTGAATGAAGTGGAGTTTGTTGTAAATATTTATTGTTTTATTTTATATTCTCTCTCTCTCTCTCTCTCTCTCTCTCTCTCTCTCTCTCTCTCTCTCTCTCTCTCTCGCTCTCCATTTTATACCTTTGATAACCCCATCAGTAGAGAGAGACAGACAGAGAGAGAGACACCTTTAAGAATTGTAAACTGCTTTGGGCTTTTTGGTGGCACTAAAATTAAATGATAAAAAAGGTATTTTTGTTGTTGTTGTTTGTTTTTTTTGGCTTGTGTTGCGTTTAGCTGTGTAGCCGCCGGGTCACCATGGGTCCTATTGTTAATTACTGCTCATCTCTTTGTGTGAAGAGCCTTCTGAAAGCCAGCCATTGTTCAGGGTGTTGTAGGGTATTTTTCCCCCGCTGTGACAGTGAATTCCCGCTTAGGAGTGGACCTCTATTGCTTTTACAACATTATAAAAGGGATGAACTGTTGTGTTTGTTGTTTATTTTGTGTTTGTTTCTGAAGCTGTCTGTGTGATGGGTGGGAGGAGTAATTGTTTTTGGAGGAAAGGCAGGTGTAGATAAGGTGAGATCTGTGAAAGGCAGGGTCTATTCGACTTCAGCAAGGGAAGCCCCTAGGTAACCTTCCATTTGCTGTCAAACTACATTTCCCATGATGCTTGATGACAAAGAGTATTGGGAATTGTAGATCTTCACGAAGCTGTCAAGTTACCAGGCTACAAGTAGTTACCTGATGCCTATATATTTGAAATGGATCATGGATGATTTAATGGTATCAATAAATTGATGGCTTTCTGTGGTGTGCTATTATATTGGCATGAATAACCCACATATACCTTCTTCACACTCAGATAAGAGTACTGCAATAAATTGTCTGGAATTCAAAGTGAAATGAACAATTTTACAGTTAGACAATTATGGCCTTAAATATCACATTCATTTAGATTTCCCCCAAAAATCAGATATTAGTAAATAGCCGTCCATAGTTAAACAAGGGGACAGGATCCGAACGGGAATTCACCGTTTGCTACCTGAAATCAACGAAAATCTATCCATTTCTTAATTTCTGCTGAAAAGTTAAACCGGTTTCCAGCAGGATCAGAAATAGGAAAATGCTATTTTCCCGTTATATTGTAGAACTGGTATTTAATCCCCGTGAAACGTTCTGGTATTGGAACAGTGATACAATGTTTCATTCTAATCTGCAGGTATTGCAGGGAAATAGAATGTTCGGAGTGTGTGCGTTCCACGAACGTTCTAAAAAGAATAACAATGTATCACCGGCCTGTAAACACAAGCAAAAATAAGACCTCGAACAAACCACAATTTTAAGGCCAATTAAACGAAATAGATGCGAATAAAAGTCTAATGCTTTCGGATCACAGATCTTTTCGTGAAGCATTGTTTTTCTGACCTGGTCAACTAGCACAGAGATATCGCTGCTTAATATAATCTGATAGGACTGACATGGCCCTCCTTTTAAAATGCATTATATTTCCCATCAAGCCAGCAATAGCCAACATTGGCACCTAGACACTTTGGACTACATTTCCCATGATGCCTGAAGGCTGACTGAGCATCAAGGAATATCTAGTTTACTAACAGTTTGGGTGCCAAAATTATCCATCACTATAACAGCTCATATCTGATCTATGAAGATGGATTTTGCAGTCCAGAGCGTTGGAGTGCCCGTATGCTGCAATTTCTGAACCCTTTTTAAAACCCTTAACCAGAAAAAAAATAAAAAGGCCCTTGTGTGGACCCATTACCTCCCTTTGTATCCCTTACCTATGTATGGGTGTTTAGTAAAAAGCAATGGCAGGTGATTTTGACAACTGTGGACAAATCCTATCATGCTAAGCCAGCTCCAGGTCTGAAAGTTGAATTGATTGCAATGCATTTTTTGATTATGTAATTTTGAAGGATGCTAGGAGAGGCAGAGCTGGCTGTATCTTTGTGATGTACAGATATTCAATGAAGGTACAATTACTGTAACAATCTCTATGTCTTTAGCATTTATTGATCTAAATCCAACAAATCCTACGAGGCTGTGTACAGTGAGTAAAGGGTATTTTAATATCAACGACTTTGTTTTTTCCTAATAGCAAGCGGTGACTAGTTGAGAACTGGCTTATACAACGAAGGCCATGGTAGCCATCTGAAAATAACATTTCCAAATCAGTTTAGATGTATTAGCAAATCTTTTTTTTATTTTCCAATTTACTGCAACTTACAAATTAGTGAATAAGTCAAGGAGCTGGAAAAGTCAGCTGGCTAGGCCTGTATGTTGCAAATTAAATTCTCAATTCCCACGATTCACAGCCTGTCGAATGCAAATCCACACAATCATTTGTTAACTAGTCAATAACTGGGAAAGTGAATTAAAATTTTTTTTTCACATTTTAGATAAAACCAGTCACATTGAGAAACACAATTGATTGTACTATTTAATTTTTTTTTTTTTTTTACCATTTGGACTAGTGTGGCCTGTAATTTGAAGTTAACTTTGTATTTACTTTGATTCTCCAATAATATCCTACTTAGGGAATAAATCTGCCGTTTGTGTCAATTAGTGCTTTTTTATTGATGGCCCAGTATATATCAGCAGTGTCCAATCTATCTGCTATCTTCTGTGTACTGCAAACCCAATCACATTCTGTCCTGTGATGGTGATGTTTGGCTGTGCATACTGGTAGTAGTATTCCACAGCAGCTGTTTTGTCAGAGTTGCCTTTGCCTGGTAAATAGCTCCCTTAGCAGAACACACACCAACAGGAAATCGGTGCTATTTTTAGGCTAACAGCCATATGCCATCTCTATATAATGCCTCCGAGCTCCCCTGAACTATTCTTGAAAAATGGTTCAATTTCGTTTGTTAGTTTCCTTTGCATTTCTCTAAAACCAATCTCCCCAGATATATTTACCCCCGAGGACTCCTTAATGTTTCCTGTTATTGCAAGGACAGAGAGAATATACACTGCAAACCATACACCATTCTACAGATTCCCAGGTCCAGAATGGTTATTGTCTACTGAATATGTAGAAATAATAATAACAATACTAGTAATAATAATAATAATAATATTATTATATTTCCTTTATCCTTTACTCATCCAAATATCATGTGCATGGCCTCCAAGAGATAATAACACATTTGTTATATAATGCAACACTACTTGCTAATAAGACACATATATATTTATTACATTCCATGATTTGTGAATAACTGTAAATACAATAGGTACTAGAGATGGGACTCCTTACATTAATCCATCCCTATGGGTAGAAGCTGTATCAGTGGTAGTATTGTTTTTCATCTTAAAAAGCAACAGATGGAGCATTGTCAGGCAAAAATCACAACCATCAGGAGTTATAGCAAAGCGATAGCAGTTCTTTAATCAGCTCTAACAGGTGTGCCAAAAAAGGTATACCCCTAGATGTAAAACTACAGCTTCCATAATGCTGTGTCAATCTAAAGGCATGCAAAGCATTATGGGAGCTGTAGTTCCACAACATCTGGGGGATCTACCTTTTGGGCAGCCCTTAGTTACAATACCAGTGTTAGTAGAAGCTGCAGGAGCAATAGACCTGGCAGCAATAATGGTTGTCAAGCTGAGGAGTGAGTAGCACAGGTAATGTTAGCACGAGCAGTGGGTCACTAGTAGCAGTAGTCAATGGGTTGTCAGCAGTAGTAGCTACAGTACAGGCAGTGTTATCAGCAGTGGCACCAAGCAGTACCAGATGCAGTGGCAATATAATAACATGGATAGCAGCAGGAGTAGTAGAAGTATCAATATAAGTTGTAGCAGCATTAAGAGTCATTGCAGTATTAGTAGTGGCCTGTGTTACTGTCTGAAGCAGTAGTAGTGTGTTAGTGGTATTACAATAGCAAAAGTATTAGTAGTCTATATGACCAGTGAAGTAGCAACAGTACTAATATATTACTTGTATTACAGTATTATTAGTGGCCTGTATTACACACCCACTAGTGACAGTAGTAGAGTAGTAACAGTATTACAGGGTTAGTAGTAGCCTGCATTATAGGTGCAGTACTAGTTGGATCACAGTGTTAGTAATAGCCTGTATTATAGGTGCAGTAGTAGTGGGATCACAGTGTTAGTAATAGCCTGTATTATAGGTGCAGTAGTAGTGGGATCACAGTGTTAGTAATACCCTGTATTATAGGTGCAGTAGTAGTGGGATCACAGTGTTAGTAGTACCCTGAATTATAGGTGCAGTAGAAGGGGTATCACAGTGTTAATAAGAGCCTGTATTATAGTTACAGTAGTAGAAAGATCACAGTGTTAGTAATAGCCTGTATTATAGTAGCAGTAGTAGAGGGATAACAGGGTTAGTAATAGCCTGTATTATAGGTGCAGTAGTAGAGGTATCACAGTGTTAGTAGTACCCTGTATTATAGGTGCAGTAGTAGTGGGATCACAGTGTTGGTAATAGCCTGTATTATAGTAGCAGTAGTAGTTGGATCGCAGTTTTAGTAATAGCCTGTATTATAGTTGCTGTAGTAGAGGAATCACAGTGTTAGTAACAGCCTGTATTACAGGTGCAGTAGTAGTGGGATAACAGGGTTAGTAATAGCCTGTATTATAGGTGCAGTAGTAGAGGTATCACAGTGTTAGTAATAGCCTGTATTATAGGTGCAGTAGGCAATAGTAGTGGGATCACATGGTTAGTAAGAGCCTGTATTATAGGTGCAGTAGTAGTCGGATCACAGTGTTAGTAATAGCCTGTATTATAGGTGCAGTAGGCAATAGTAGTGGGATCACATGGTTAGTAATAGCCTGTATTATAGGCGCAGTAGTAATGGGATCACAGTGTTAGTATTAGCCCATATTATAGGTGCAGTAGTAGTTGGATCACAGTGTTAGTAATAGCCTGTATTATAGGTGCAGTAGTAGTTGGATCACAGGATTAGTAATAGCCTGTATTTTAGGTGCAGTAGTAGTGGGATTACAGTGTTACTAATAGCCTATATTACAGGTGCAGTAATAGTGAGATCACAGGGTTAGTAATAGCCTGTATTATAGGTGCAGTAGTAGAGGAATCACAGTGTTAGTAATAGCCTGTATTATAGGTGCAGTAGTAGAGAGACCACAGTGTTAGTAATAGCCCGTATTATAGGTGCAGTAGTAGAGGAATCACAGTGTTAGTAATAGCCTGTATTATAGGTTCAGTAGTAGAGGTATCACAGGGTTAGTAATAGCCTGTATTTTAGGTGCAGTAGTAGTGGGATTACAGTGTTACTAATAGCCTATATTATAGGTGCAGTAATAGTGAGATCACAGGGTTAGTAATAGCCCGTATTATAGGTGCAGTAGTAGAGGAATCACAGTGTTAGTAATAGCCTGTATTATAGGTGCAGTAGTAGTGGGATCACAGTGTTAGTAATAGCCTGTATTATAGGTGCAGTAGTAGTGGGATCACAGTGTTAGTAATAGCCTGTATTATAGGTGCAGTAGTAGTGGGATCATAGGGTTAGTAATTGCCTGTATTATATGTGCAGTAGTAGTGGGATTACAAGGTTAGTAATACCCTGTATTATAGGTGCAGTAGTAGTGGGATCACAGTGTTAGTAGTACCCTGTATTATAGGTGCGGTAGTAGAGGTATTACAGGGTTAGTAATAGCATGTATTATAGCTGCAGTAGTAGTGGGATCACAGGGTTAGTAATAGCCTGTATTATAGGTGCAGTAGTAGTGGGATCACAGTGTTAGTAATAGCCTGTAGTAATGGTGCAGTCGTGGTGGGATCACAGGGTTAGCAATAGCGTGTATTACAGTTGCAGTAGCAGAGGGATCACAGTGTTAGTAATAGCCTGTAGTATAGGTGCAGTAGTAGTGGGATTACAAGGTTAGTAATACCCTTTATTATAGGTGCAGTAGTAGTGGGATCACAGTGTTAGTAGTACCCTGTATTATAGGTGCAGTAGTAGAGGTATCACAGGGTTAGTAGTAGCATGTATTATAGCTGCAGTAGTAGTGGGATCACAGGGTTAGTAATAGCCTGTATTATAGGTGCAGTAGTAGTGGGATTACAAGGTTAGTAATACCCTTTATTATAGGTGCAGTAGTAGTGGGATCACAGTGTTAGTAGTACCCTGTATTATAGGTGCAGTAGTAGAGGTATCACAGGGTTAGTAGTAGCATGTATTATAGCTGCAGTAGTAGTGGGATCACAGTGTTAGTAATAGCCTGTATTATAGGTGCAGTAGTAGTGGGATCACAGGGTTAGTAGAAGCCTGTATTATAGGTGCAGTAGTAGAGGGATCACAGTGTTAGTAACAGCCTGTAGTAATGGTGCAGTAGTGGTGGGATCACAGGGTTAGCAATAGCGTGTATTACAGTTGCAGTAGCAGAGGGATCACAGTGTTAGAAATAGCCTGTATTATAGGTGCAGTACTAGTGGGATTACAGTGTTAGTAGTTGTCTATATTACCATTGCACTAATAACAATAGTATGATAGTCAGGGATGTATTTACTACAAGGCAAACCACTTTCGGGGGGGGGGGGGGGGGGGGGGGAAATGGCACGGGGGGGAGGGGTTTCATGGCACCCCAAGCTCCCAGACAAATGCCTTGTTTGCCTCGTGTTCTGGGGCTGTCCACCTTACTGTGAGTGAGTGCAGCTGTCAGTGTGTGTCTGTGAGTTAAAATGGGTGTGCCTGTGTGTGTGTCACTGTGTGTATTTCATTTTATGTGTATCTGAGAGTGTGTGCATGTCAGTGAGTGTGTGTGTCACTGTGTGTCTGTCAGTGAAAGTGTGTGTTGGTTAAACAGTGTGTGCCAATGACTGTGTATCTGTCAGTGAGTGTATATCAGTGCATGTATCAATGAGGGCATGTGTCTGTCAGTCACAAAAATGGCATTGACACGAATTGGGTGGGGGCGTGGGGGGGGGGGAGTGGCAAATTAAGATTTTGGGGGTGCCCAAATTTAGTCGTGCCTAGGGCAGCACAAATCCAAAATACACCACTGATTCTAGTAGTGGTAATACCATATTAGTTGTGGTCTGTATTACTGGAGCAGAAGTTAATAGTAGTATCATATAGTATAGCATAGTATAGTATAGCATAGTATAGCATAGCATATTATAGTATAGCATTGTATAACATAGTATAGCATAGGGCATTATAGAATAGCATAGTATAGTATAGTATAGTATAGCATTGTATAGCATAGTATAGCATAGTATAGTATGGTATAGTATAGCCTAGTATATTATAGTATAGTATAATATAGCATAGTAAAGCATTGTATAGCATAGCATAGCATAGCATAGCATATTATATTATATTATAGTGTAGCATAGTATAATATATTATAGTATAGCATAGTATAGTATAGCATAGCATAGTATAGCATAGCATATTATAGTATAGCATTGTATAGCATTGTATAACAGTATAGCATAGTACATTATAGAATAGCATAGTAAAGTATAGCATTGTATAGCATAGCATAGCATAGTATATTATTGTATAACATGGTATAGCATAGTATAGGATAGTATAGCATTTTATAGCATAGTATATTATCGTATAGTATAATATAGCATAATAAAGCATTGTATAGCATAGTATAGCATATTATATTATATTATAGTGTAGCATAGTATAGTATATTATAGTATAGTATAGTATAGCATAGTACATTATAGAATAACATAGTATAGTATAGGATTGTATAGCAAAATATATCATAGTATATTATAGTATAGTATAGCATAGTATAGCATATTATATTATATTATAGTGTAATATAGTATAGTATATTATAGTATAGCATAGTATATTATAGTATAGTATAGCATAGTAAAGTATAGTATTGTATAGTATAGTATAGCATAGTATATTATAGTATAGCATAATATAGCATAGTAAATCATTGTATAGCATAGTATAGCATATTATGTTATATTATGTTATATTATATTATAGTGTAGCATAGTATATTATAGTATAGCATAGTATAGTATAGTAAATTATAGCATAGTATATTATAGTGTAGCATTGTATATTATGGCATAGTATATTATAGTATAGTATAGTATAGAATAGCATGGTATATTATATTATTGTATGGCATAGTGTAGGATAGTATATTATAGCGTAGCATAATGTAGCATAGTAAAGCATTGTATAGCATATTATATTATAGTGTAGCATAGTATAGCATATTACAGTATAGCTTAGAATATTGTAGTATAGTATAGTACAGCATAGCATAGTATAGTATAGTATAGTATATTGTAGTAGTATAGCATAGTATAGTATAATATAGTATAGCATATTATATTGTAGTATAGAATAGTTTAGCATAGTATAGTATAGCATAATATAGCAATGCATAGCATTGTAGACTATAGCATAGCATAGTATAGTATAGTATAATATAGTATAGGATAGTATAGTGTAGTATACTGTAGTATAGCATAGTATAGTATAGCATAGAGTAGTATAAAATAGTATAGCATATAATAGAATAGTATAGTATATCATAGTATAGCATAGTATAGTATAGTATAGTATAGTAGTATAGCATAGTATAGTATAGCATAGTATAGTATAATATAGTATAGCATATAATAGTATGGTATATTGTAGTATAGCATAGTATAGTATAGTATAGTATAGTATAGCATAGTATATTGTAGTCTAGAATAGTTTAGCATAGTATAGTATTGCATAGTATATTATAATATAGTATATTGTAGTATAGCATAGTATAGTGTAGCACAGTATATTGTATTATAGTATAGAATAGTATAACATAGTATAGCATAGTGTAGTATATTGTAGTATAGTATAGTGTAGTATAGCATAGTAATAGTGTAATATAGTATAGCAAAATATATTGTACTATAGCATAGTATAATATAGTATAGCATAGTATAGTATAGCATAGAATAGAATTGAATAGTATAATATAGTATAGCATAGTATATTGTAGTATAGAATAGTTTAGCATAGTATAGCAAAGTATATTATAGTATAGTATATTATGGTATAGCATAGTATAGTGTAGCACAGTATATTATATTACAGTATAGTATAGTATAGTATAGTATAGTATAGCATAGTGTAGTATATTGTAGTATAGTATAGAATAGTATAGTATAATATAGTATAGCATATAATAGAATAGCATAGTATGTTATAGTATAGCATAGTATAGCATAGTATAGAATTGTATATTATAATATAGTAGGAGTATTAGAAGCAGTGAATGTTTGATGCAGCAACATTCATGTATCAGTGAGGCAATGAAAACAGTGACTATAAACAGTAGCAGAAGTAATGTAGTATTAGGAACAGTAATTGTGCTATTAGTATGGGGAACAGTATTAGTGGCAGCATGCGTATTGCAATGGTACAATAAGTACCTTTAACAGTAGTTGTGTTGTAAGTACTGTTAATAAAATGCTGGCTAAAAAGAAATCCTTTAAATATTGACAATGTGACTATCAATAACAATATCTGAAGAGGACTCAATATACATAGTAGCATCAGTAATAGCTAGAGGTGGTGACAGAGACAACATATTTTTTATGTATCCAGCAGGGCCAGATTCCCCACAATGCATTGCACATTTTACTATTCTGCCGTATTTGTTGATGAGCAATGGGAGGGAAACAGGCAAGAGTTAAAATTAGAGACTCTTTGTAGAGACAATACTACCAACACTGAATGCATAGGCACATCAATAATAAGAAATGGATTTGTGCAATATTACTTTAAAATAATTTTTAAATCAAGAAAACACACCTAAAGAAAACCATGTGGCCATTTTCCTGCAATCTAACCAAGGCCAACAAGAGTTCCATTAAAGTTACACCGAGTCATGTTGAAGGTATGAAGCAGTGAATTATATTTTTGTTTTTGTTTGTTTACTAGTTTGTTTGTTTTATTGCATATGTGCATGGAATTCTGGGAAAGTTGTTGAAAAACATGCAGAACTGTTGTGACTATAAAATGACCGTATGCAATATTGATGAAATACAGATGTATTTTTTGATATGTGCTGCATATATGAAGCTATGGAATATTTCCTAATATATTTCAGAATTTTGTTAAGGCTATTCCCAGTCTTTTAAAAGCTCTATTGCAGTACTCAGTAATTAGTGCCCCAACTTTAAGTATGTGCCCATGCTGTTATTAAGATGGGACAGAACAACAAAAAAAAAGGGGGGGGGGGAGTTTAGGGGTTACACTGACAACCCAGTATCAAAGAACATATGCATTGTGTTTCCCCTTTATTCTCCCAACTTTGTAACAGACAACCAGGCGTCACTGGTTATTCATTGAACTATTAGGAAATAAACACATGTCCATAATATCTTGTGTGTGACTCTTTCTGTTTAGGGAGTAAGGAAAGGTGTGTTTTTGAACAATGGCATTTGAAATGAAAGAGAAATGATATTTGACTAGTGCATTATACCTTAGTATTGAATGCCCCCCCTTCCCTCCCCCCACCCCAAAGAAGGTAAACATCATACACAGAATCACAAGATCACACTGTTTTCAAGTTTAGAGATTTATTCATTCAGTATTCACTCCATGTTATGTTCTGAGGAGCTAGAAACTTTATTTATGTATTTAAAAAACATTTTTTTTTTTGCAAAATCAAAGCCAAATTAACAGAGTGGAAATTTAAAATACATTTTAGAACAACTCTAAAATTGTAGACAAATGTTCCCCCCACAAAAAAAAGTTTGCATCTCACCACAATAACTTAAACACATAATTTCTTTCCAAAACAAAACAAGAAAGAAAAATAGATAGATAGATGTGTAAATCGTTAGATAGATAGATAGATAGATAGATAGATAACTAGATAGATAGATAGATGTGTAAATAGATAGATAGATGGATAGATAGATAGATACATGTGTAGATAGATAGATAGATAGACAGACAGACAGACAGACAGATAGACAGATAGATAAATGTGTAGATAGATAGATAGATAGATAGATAGATAGATAGATAGATGGATGGATAGATAGATAGATAGATAGATAGATAGATAGATAAATGTGTAGATGTGTAAAACACACATACAATATGTCAGGTAAGCAATACTGGTTAGGTTATTATTTTATCTGAAAATAAGGAAAGTTATAAAACAGAAAAGTCATTATCCAAATTGTATGAAAATCCAACTCACCAACACTTACAAAGCTTTTTTTTAATTCTTAAAAATGACTGATCCCCTCCATGTTTCTGGGGTAATAAAATACGTGTTTCAAATCTGCTTTCCCAGTTTATTTGCTTTGAAGACATCTTTAAAAATCCTTCAACCGACAGCCGAGGTATTAAAGCAATTAAATGAAAAAGAAAAAACATCACCTCCATCAAACTTGTCTATTAGTTTGTCACACAAGAAAATAACCTTGGAAAAAAAAATCAATGTCTGTTTCAGCTCTCCAGCAAGTGAAAACAGACGCTTTAATTGCACAAAATGATCACGATGCCCCCTTTTCATTCTATTTAGCCCTGGTTTATTTATAGTATACTTCAAATGCCTCCACGTTTCCCTTGTTAGGATTAGTGCAATTATTTACTCTGCATTTAGGGCTATGTAGCATTTAACAAACACTATGCAGGGTGCACTAAGCATACACCTAAATCAAACT
>NC_086320.1:336622654-336625154 GCF_036172605.1 Pelobates fuscus
AGTTCCTCCCTCACTTTGCCTCTCAATTTTTGTATAAACATAATATTAATAAACATAATTATTAATAAAAATGTACTTTCTAGTAAAGGCATTGTATATTAGTTATTTATGCAAACATGCAATAACAAAGATATAATACAAATACTAAATAGCAACTGACTGTAATTGTCCAGTGTGCTGAGCCCATTGTTAGGTGTAATTATATGGTCTAAGTGGTACATTGAACCAGTGATTGAGTGCTGTCTGATGTAGCACCTGGTCATGGGCCCTGCAGTTCATTATGCAGCTGATATTCTCATATCTTGTAGTTCTGCTCCCTTGTCGTTGTGTTGATGTCTGAAAACTACCAAATTTGCCACATATTTGTCATAGCAGTTGAACCGCTAGATTGTAAGCTCGTTTAAGCAGGGTCCTCTTCAACCTATTGTTCCTGTAATATTTTTAGTTTTTTTCATTTATTGTTAAATGTTCCCCTTCATAATATTGCAAAGCGCGGCAAAATAAGTTGGCGCTATAAAAATGCCAATAATAATAATGTAGTTATCAGCAAAAAACAACAACAAATAAAATCTGGAAAAAAAACATCGCCATGGAACAATTGTATGTCTTTCAATCCTTATTACAAACAATCTGTGATACTTTAATATAAAACTTGCCATAAAACTTTAAAACCTTCCCTTCAAAGCAGTTTTTGATTAAAAAATATAAGCATAATATTTATTGAAGCAAGGGATTCATGGCTAGTATATAAACATATCACAATTAGATAATATAAAGTGTTAGTATAAAAGCAAAAACACATGTCTGATTTTGAACATTATACCCACAGACAGTAAATATAGTTTTATCACATATTTCTAATATATATATATATATATATAATAAGCAAATTTTTATCTTGCTAAATGGTAGATGCCAATGACTCATCTCCCTTAGTGACTGTAGGAATAATATGACCCATTAAAACTTGCTGTGCTATTTGAAAGCAGTGTATGGGCCTTCATTTTATCAGTGACTAGAGGCTTCTTGAAGAGACAAAATGAGGGTGGGTGAGGCTTTATACTGAAAAATACATCAAAATAAAACTGTTTATACTCGATTTTGGTGTTAATTCATTCATTTACTTTCATGTAGCAAATAACATACTGTCCATTTAATTTAGCAATGATTTTTTTTATACTTCTCTTTTTATTCACAATCCACATGGAGTACAATAGTCACCACAATAAGAGATATATCTTGCTTGACAAACAGCAGTAGCATAGTTTGGGACAGAAGAAGCATTAGCACAATATTCCAAGGATTGTGTTTTTTATATAATACAATAATATTAATAATGGAAAGTAAAACAGTTACATAACCATTATGCAGCTCCTGCCTAAAGGTCGTACTAAAGAGATTCCATAGATACGTGCGGAACAGGGAGCATTAGATGCCTCTAATACTAGAGAGTGGAACAGAGTCCGATGGACTTAAGACTTGGGCCCTCTTAAAAGACTTATGGAATTTAGGAGTCAGTACTTTCCTTGATAAGGGGGAGGGGGGAGAGGAAACTGGAGCAATGAGTGGGGAATTGTGTTTAGAGGAACATCACTTATGTCATCTATAAAAAAAATATATATATATAACGATACCTATAAAGGTTTAAGGAACATAAAGCAAAACATAACTCAACTAAGAAGAAATCTGATTTATACTGACCTCCAGTAGCTATCAGCTACTCGCCGTTCTCCACCCACCCTGGACCCAAGACCAGGATCCAGTTTCCAGTGGGCAGACCTCTCCTACTCCAGAGAGTGTAGCAGGCTGCTCTTACAAGAGCAAGTGATTATAACCCAGAGGAGTATAGTGATATAGCAATCCCCAGAGCAGATACAGCTGTTCCCCCCACACATGAGATTAGACTCTATGTTGAGGGTAGGCAGGAACTCATTTAATGGTAGCCAAAACTAGCCTTATATGCAGGTCCCCATGCAACGGGCACTCCCCCCTGGACCTGAGAGTAACAAAAACACAATTATATTGGCTCTCAGATCCAGGACATTCCCATAAATAATAAGATAATCCCTCATCTGTGCCTGGGAGATAATTAAATCAGGAACTGTACTAATCTAATCCAATTATCTCCAAGCACAGAAAAACATGCAATACAACAACACCCCAAATATACTCTTAAAACTCATGGAAACCCCACAGAAGTCATATGGCCCCGATCTGGGGGACCAACATATCCAACAATCACTCAGACCGGTTCAGTGGTTCGGGATTTCCATGGTAGTCATAATTTTGACTGACCGTGCACATGGTCCTATGCCCAAAACAGTTCCATGAAATCAGTGCTAACGGTCGTTCAACTTTGGTAGTCTTTTACAGGTTTCCCTGCAGGGCCCATAGTCTGTGGGCAGGAGGCTGGCAAGCAAACTCCTACAGGAGCTATTGGCAAACTCACATGGAAAGGGGATTTTGTCACATATCTTCCACCTCCCGGGAGACTATCCAG
>NC_086320.1:342360154-342457654 GCF_036172605.1 Pelobates fuscus
ACAAGAAAAAGGACTCTTCATGTTTCAGATGAATAAACTTCATATAGACATTGGCTCATTAACCAGAATCTGGAGGTGGCGAGTCTCCCTTATCCATTGAACAAATGAGTACGGAATCTGGACACATAATGTCTTAGAAATTCAGACTTCAATAGAAATCACAAGATGATGACATTGTTTCACCATGACTTGTGATTGCTAATAAAGTCGGCATTTTGAAGACATTCTGTTTCTGGATTTTTTTTTATAAATTTGGCATTTTGAAGACATTCTGTTTCTGGATTTTTTTAAACTTGTTTATTCCAAACAATCCCTTCCCTTTATTCCTTCCCTTGTGACAAAAGTTTGGAGGAGATCTTTTACTGCTTTGGCATCACAAATAATAATGTGAGATCCAATATTAAAAAGATTCTGACTATTGGCATGATACAGTCGAGATCTGTGTGTGAGAATATGACTAGCATGTACAGCTCCCTAACCTAAACTCGTATCTCATTTGGGATTAAATAAAATGCTGACTGCACACCAGGCCTACTCACCCCAGCGTTATTGTCCATCCTCACTTCACTTATACTTTTGTAACTTCATTCGGGAGTCTATGATATCTATCAACAAGCCTTACAAGAAGAGTGGAGAATGTCATAGCAAAAAACAGAAGAACAACTATCTATGAATGTCTATGATTTTGGAATGAGATGTTTGACCAGCAGATATCGACATACTTTTGACCATGCATTGTACTTTCTCTTTAAAGATGATAATTGAACTTTTGTAATTTTCAAACCCAGATTTTTTTTTTTTTACTCAATAGTTGTTATCACAGTCATGGGAGTCTAGCAAAATGTTATCGTCACTATGTGAAATTCTTGTGAGCTGTTCACTTAAATGAGTGCGGATAAAATGGGATTACAACAGAAAAAGAAAACGTGGCTATTATTAGAATACACAATGCGAGCTTGGCAGTAGACAGATGTATATAAAGGCTTAGTGAGTTTGTTGCAAAATATGTTGTTCATTTTAATGATGGAAAGATTTAGCCTTATGAGATGCTAAATTGTTTTCTTAGATAGAGTTAAAAGCTTTTTTTTTATTTACATCAAGACAAACAACAATGCATGCGTCTTTTTCTTTCTGTGAGACCATACATTTTTCATCAAAGTTTGTTTTTGGTCATTTTTGCAGTTTATTGATGCTTAGATGCCACACAGATGTGAGCAAAATGTCTTATTAAACCCACAATTCCAATTATGAATTGCTTTGTATGTTATGTAGAGTACAGTGTAGCGTGGGACTAAATCTTTTGTTCTCCGTTTGTTAACAAGATTTTGTTAACAAAACCGTTATATTGCTTTCCAACTGTCCCTAATTAGGGGGGACAGTCTCCATTTTGGGCCCAAATCCCTCTTTGTTTATTTATAATGTTGGAAGGCATGCAAATGTAGAAATGTTGACATGAAATATTCTGAATTTCTGCTTTTAAAAATGAATTAAAAGTTTAATTATTAAGTTAGTTGTTTCTAAGTTAGTAAGGTTTTCAATATTAATATTTTGACCTAAAAGTTTAAATTCACTTTGAATTCATGACAATTAACATTTTTTTTTAAATTAATTTTGCAGTTCCAACAAGGACAATCCCAACAGTAATTTTGTTAGCCTCCAGATAAATATTACATCTTTGGCACAAGTCGAAATAAGAGGGTAAGTGAGACATCTTTATTACGCTTTTATTATATTGTTAAAAGGAAATGACATGCAGAAATAAGCATGACTTAATGATAGTGATTTTGTTAATATTTATCACAAAGTTAGAGACATTGTAAGCACCATAACCACCTTAACTTAGAGTGCAGTTTTCAACTATTTTAAAGCAGTTTTAAAAACATAGCTATCCTTGGCACCCAAAGTTTGGTTGCCCTGCTACATCAGTGATAATGTGAAACTGTATCTTCCACATTACCACTGCAAATCCATCCAAGTCTGAATGGCAGTGATAGGCTAGGAGTGTTGGTTCACTCTGCCACAAAACTCGCAAATCTTTTCAGGATATTAACCTTCTCCAAAATTGCCGCATTATCACAGTAGCAGCAAAGGGACAAAAACAGGTTGACAAAAACTGGAGAGACCGCATCCCTTTGTTTATGAACCCTAGTCACACCTCCCTGCATGTGACTTGCACAGCCTTCCATAAACACTTCCTGTAAAGAGAGCCCTATTTAGGCTTTCTTTATTGCAAATTCTATTTAATTAACATTTTCTTATCCCCTGCTATGTTAATAGCTTGCTAGACCCTGCAAGAGCCTCCTGTATGTGAGTAAAGTTCAATGTAGAGATTGAGATACAATTATTTAAGGTAAATTACATCTGTTTGAAAGTGAAACCAATTTATTTTTTCATGCAGGCTCTGTCAATCATAGCCAGTGGAGGTGTGGCTAGGGCTGCATAAACAGAAACAAAGTGATTTAACTCCTAAATGACAGTGAATTGAGCAGTGAAATTGCAGGGGAATGATCTATACACTAAAACTCCTTTATTTAGCTAAAGTAATTTAGGTGACTATAGTGACTATAGTGTTCCTTTAACCCCTTAAGGACACATGACATGTCATGATTCCCTTTTATTCCAGAAGTTTGGTCCTTAAGGGGTTAAGGAAGCTGTTAAATACTGCACATACAGAGTTCAACCCCTTCTGCTGCTGGAGGTGTAAATCCACTTCTGACTGTGTAATTGGGGTGTCAGCAGACAGGCTGGCTAATGTGAATTCTGTGTAGATTAGCTATTGGCAACAGGCCCTCCCCTCCATATTACCTATGTCCTCCACTCAGCGCACCCTCTGACAAGGGGGCGTGATGTTAACCAATGAAGAATGGGGTAATTTGACCAAAAACAGTGTGTTCTTAAATTCTGTGTTTGAGATTAAAACACATTTATAATATCCACATTTATTACTAGAAAACTACAATCTCTATGATTTTATTTTCACTTATTCAAAAGGTAAATAATAATAATCCTAGATCGAAAAAGGGAATGGTAAAGTCACCAAAACAGTACAAAATGAATAAGCAAGAGTGCTATCATTTCATAGATATTTAAAATGAAATAAACAATACTGCTGTCAAAAAAATTAGAAGTTTATTTTTTTTTAAGATACTTTCTCTTTAAATTCCTTCAAATTCGCAGGAATACATATTTCCATGTCTATATAATATTGGTCAGGGGAATAACGGTAGACATCCTGTTTGATAGCATACACAGGCTCCTGGAATTTGCTGTGTCTGCTTTCTTTCTTTTATTGGTACACAGCCGGGCCTTCGACTATAGTGACCCCTACAAACACGTTCCAGATCCATCCATTATGTACTGACATCACATACTGTAAAATGAAACAGGTTCCTAATTCCCTGATGGGCGATAAAACTGTAGACTTCTGCTAAAAGAAAGGGGAGACCGATAGTAAAAGAAAAGAGTAACAATTTGGCTACATTTTATGTCCTTTTTACTTTTTCAAAAATAACTTTTTTGTTGACGTTTCAGTTTTATTTGAAACTTTAATCGAGAAATATGTGTGTGTCTGTGTGTCTGTGTGTGTGTGTGTGTGTTTTTGTGTTTGTGACATGTGCGTTCTGTATGGTGAGGGTTGCCTGGTTTTCTTTTGCATGCCAACAAACTTCCTTGCATTCAGCATCCAATACATTTATACAGTTAACAGGCAAAAGGAGTTTGGTGATTCAAGGGCAAATAAGTACATACAACACATGATGATAATAATACTAATTTATATTTTGCGTTTTATTTGAAACTTCCTTTATACAATGAAAGAAAAGCAACAAGCTTCTAGTCTTATGGTTTGTATAGTAGCCTCTACAAGGGAAAAAAAGCAGAGGAAATAACTTATTATCGATAACCAGCTACAGTTGTGTAAACTTAAGGATAAAAGGGTTTTTCCCAAAATTACACACAGTCGGCGGAGCTGGTAATGGGATCCTCCAGGCTGCATATTCAGTTGCCTTAATAATATCACCAACGTTAAGCTGTACCCTGGATCAGTTCTGACTCCTATCTGGCAACATTTATCCTTATCAGACTAACATATTTCATTGACGTTTGTGCAAAGCTCCCCATTGTAAAATTGCTCAACAATCCTGTGTGATATTGATCTTACAACATCAATGTTCTAATTTTGACTGAGTAGAACTTAGATGCTAAATTTGAAAGCATAATATTCTAGTATCATCACCTCTTAAGATGTAAGGTCAAATACCACTAGAAGAACAAGTTTAGTTGCTTAGGAAAATATAGGATTTTCTTTTCTATTTACATATTTTATATGTTTGTCTCACAGGGCATCTTATGCAATTTGCTCCCTAAACATATTCATTTATTTAACACTGTCCCTTTTATGTGCCTCTTTTTAGTGCCATCACCTCGTGATCCTTCCTCACCAATATGTACGCCATAGGCACTGCAGCTTATCATACTCTTATTTAATATGTGTACCCTAAATGTGTATTCCATAACCACTACATCTAAATGTAACGTCATGATGCAAGGAGTCTTTGAACATTATTGGTCAAAGTTTTTAAGTAATTCTCTTGCAATTTAAAGCAGGGTCCTTCTGCTGCCACCAAAATAATGTTTTCCTTCAGCAACATGTGCCCAATACCATTCAACCTCAGAGACACAGACAGGCTCTGAGCACTGCACTAATGTGTCCTCAGCACTTACTGCCCATCATTGCCATCCAAAGGTGCATTGTAAAGATAACCAATGAAATAGTATTCCACACTTTCGAAGCATGGGTCTTAATTCGGATTCAAGACTCATCTAAATATGGGGACAGCACCCAAAGAAGACTCCTCGCCTCATAATCGCTAAAATAAGCTATAGTTATAACGGTTCATTTAGTGCCCTTTAATTTTTCGCCCATAACATAGAATTACAGTTTGCAAAAATAATGGATATCTCTTTAGTGCCTTGAGTAACCCACCTTGGTTTGTACCATCTGATCCCCATTATTTCCCTACATTGTTCTTCATAATTCACAGTGTGTCACTTCCGCCTCAAATTCTTCTCCCTATTCCCAACTGGGAACCGAAAGAAAAACCCACTGAAGAAGTTGAAATTGGACCACTAGTTCAGCACATCTATGAGGTATTCCTAACTGTGTTTTTTTTTATTATAAAGCATATTACATATTAAACAGAACAGCATAATTAACAGCACGTCTTCTGAAGATATATGGGGGAATTTTAATGTTCATAAGACAAGTTGTTTCAAAATGTGAAAGAATTGACAAAGTCATGCACTTACCTATATGTAAGTGTCTCCACCTAGAGTGCCTATTCAGAATAAGGTTTCCCCCCTTCCCCCTGGACATTTTATATTGATATCCCTGCTTACCTGCTACAAACAGGATTTATGAAGTGTCGCCTACATCATTCTGTACCTTACTGATCATAATCAATACTTATACTGGCTGATCAAACTTCTTCTAAATACTCACCACTAAATCTACTCCCTGACTTTTTATATTGTTCAGTTGTGCATTTTTATCATTTGCTTGACTGTCGGAGTTATTAACTAAAGTGAGAATTGCTGGGACGTCAAAGTGAATTTTAAATTAAGGACAGGGTAGCTAAACATTTGTCAAGCCCGCCATGCTTCCAGTTTGGCTAATTTGGTCTTCAATTTGAATTTCCAAAAATTCTCACTTTAATTACTAACCCCACATAGAGTTTGCATATACTGATTAGTCATTATTGCGTAGATCTATTTTTCCATGAACTGATATTTTTTATTTAGTTGCATGATTCATAATTTACTGTAACATATTCACTTGCTATATAATAAATCATATAAAATCTTTGCGCTTTTCAATGCAAATATTTCCTGTCAACAGCTGTCGGCAGTCTTGATTTAACCTAATGAAAACTGGCTAACCCAGTTAGATATTGGTAAAGTCCAAGCTTCTAGTAATAAAGAGTTTTAAAAAAAAAAAAAAAAATTAACCCAGTAGATAAGAAGAATAAAAAAAATCTAAATAATTTTGAAGAGCTCAGCATGGACCTTGCTACATAACTGAAGAAGCAATATGGGACTTAACGATTAAGCAAATGAATGCAACATTTTAAATTTGTATATCTATAAAATAAATGTTTCCGACATGCAGTTTTAAATGTTGAACTCTTTTTGTGCAGTGGATTAACGCATGCGACTCAGTAAGATAAGAATTATTGTAGATCTCCAATGTTCACATGATTATCTAACTTTGTGTGAATGTTGTGGATAGATTATCTGTTCCTCGTGTCTTTAAGCTGCATAATATAGGACCGAGTGCTATCAGTGACACCGATCTCAGCGTTGCGTGGCCGTCACAGAGCCGCGAAGAATTTCTACTCTATGTTTTTGAAATTCAAACAGAAGGTCCTCTAAAATGCCAACCAGAAAGTGCCATCAACACCTTAAAAATAAAGGTAGGTATATAATTATCCCCGTAACATAATTGTGTAATACCTGTATTCCCACTTCCATTTCAAACTTCAAAATTACCACGAGATTACCATGCTCATAGTAACATAGCAACTGAGTGGCATTGCAGATTAATATTGCATCACACCTTCTGCCATGGTTGTCTCCCTAGTCGGCCAGTAAAACTTTCACTTATCTATGACCCAATGAGAGAGAGAGAGCACACATCTTAGAGGAACCACCGAGGTAGACAGTATTATGTGGACTTAGAGGATCAACCCTCTCAGGATTTTTAAAGAATGAGGCAGTAGCATTTTGATCCAAAGAAACTACCACTCCGTAAAAAAAGGACCACTTTGACGTAGGATGACCAAACTAATTTCATGCAGAGTCACCACTTAATGAGAAAGCACCATTTTCATTAAGACTGACCACCCATTGAGACAGCACCGTTTTGGAATAAAAGAACCACAAAATGAGACAGTACTGGACTGGCCAAAAAGAATCTCTACATAAGATGGCACTACATTGATCCACTCAGAGCTAAAGTATATACAATGCCCTGTGAATGAAAATAATCCAGTACTTGGTGTCAGGTGGATAGCGATAGAACTAACCTGGGCCTTACCAACAAAAAGTACAAAATACCAAAAGTAAATAAGAAAGTTTCAGAAACTAGAACAATCAATCCAAGTGAATAATTAACACTTCAGAATTTGTTATTTATTCACTAGGAAGGATTGTTCTAGTTTTTTTGTAACTTTCCCATCTGTTCCTGGTATTGGTCCACACAGAAACTCTCACAAACAGAAACATTGAGGTTAATCTGTTCGGAGCCTCTGCCTCATATGTGCCTTTAACTGCTCCTTTGTCAAATGCCTGTTATATACATTGCTCTAAGAAAAGGAAATATTATTCTTGACATCCATTTCCCTCCGAGCGTTCATGGAAAAAAGCAACAAACATTTTGGCTGGAGATAATAAATAATGGCAACTGTAACTGATGCTGGAAGCCCAAACTCCTTGGATTGTTTATCCCTACCTATCAGTGGATATCAGAGGATAGATCAGTTTTACTGGGCAGGACAGACACATCCGGGGAAAGAACGTTCTCAGTTTAACCCTTTTGCTTTCAACACACACTTATCATACTTGTTCTTTGACAAATTATTTTCCCCAAAGTAATTGAACATTTGCAAGTTTTTATCAAGTTTTTATCAAGTTTTTAAGGGCCATTAACAATTCAGGTTGTTATTAATATTGCCTTGGAAAACATTGCTGTCAACTAGTGTTGTATTGATTTAGTTTACTAGGATTCATATGAGTTTTAAGCTCCCTCGTTATTCTATATACTTGAAATATAATATTTATGTGCCACACATCTCAAACATCTCATCATCAGACAAGAGAAATCAATGATAGGAAATGTTTCCTAATAGCGGCTTAAGTGACACGATTAACCCAGGCTCTGTTTTAGAACTGCTATGTATTATATTTTTCTTTATTATCTAGTCATCATTATTAATAAATGAGAGATGAGGAAGTTAATGGTTCCATTAATCAGAACAATAAAAGTTTATATGTTTTCTTAGCAGTACAAGAAAATTCCAAGGATTGCAGTTTTTGACCTGGGAGGGGGAGGCTGGGGCGAGTTGCAGGACAAGAAAATGTTTTTACAAGTGTGCATTTGTTTAATCATTTGTTTCAGGCATCCAGTTGCTCATAGCTTCCCTATTCCTTTAATGTAAATTTACTGTCCTCTTTACAAATGTAATTATTATTTTATATCATGTTGTAAAAAGCTTTAGGGTTCTGGATATAAAGTGAACATATATAAAATTAATACCCAGAGAATCATTTTCAGGGTTCTAGAATTCCTTATTTTATATGCTTATCAGGGCCAGACGGCGAACACAAAGCAGGCATGGAAAAAAACCATTGCAACGCTATAATTAATTGAGTTACAGTTGCAAGAAAAAGTATGTGAACCCTTTGGAATGATATGGATTTCTGCACAAATTGGTCATAAAATGTGATCTGATCATCATCTAAGTCACAACAATAGACAATCACAGTCTGCTTAAACTAATAACACACAAAGAATGAAATGTTGCCATGTTTTTATTGAACACACCATGTAAACATTCACAGTGCAGGTGGAAAAAGTATGTGAACCTCTAGACTAATGACATCTCCAAGAGCTAATTGGAGTGAGATGTCAGCCAACTGGAGTCTAATCAATGAGATGAGATTGGAGGTGTTGGTTACAGCTGCCCTGCCCTATAAAAAAACATACACCAGCTCTGGGTTTGCTTTTCACAAGCATTGCCTGATGTGAATGATGCCTCGCACAAAAGAGCTCTCAGAAGACCTACGATTAAGAATTGTTGACTTGCATAAAGCTGGAAAGGGTTATAAAAGTATCTCCAAAAGCTTTGCTGTTCATCAGTCCACGGTAAGACAAATTGTCTATAAATGGAGAAAGTTCAGCACTGCTGCTACTCTCCCTAGGAGTGGCCGTCCTGTAAAGATGACTGCAAGAGCACAGCACAGACTGCTCAATGAGGTGAAGAAGAATCCTAGAGTGTCAGCTAAAGACTTACAAAAGTCACTGGCAAATGCTAACATCCCTGTTAGCGAATCTACAATTTGTAAAACACTAAACAAGAATGGATTTTATGGGAGGATACCACAGAGGAAGCCACTGCTGTCCAAACAAAACATTGCTGCACGTTTACAGTTTGCACAAGAGCACCTGGATGTTCCACAGCAGTACTGGCAAAATATTCTGTGGACAGATGAAACCAAAGTTGAGTTGTTTGGAAGAAACACACAACACTATGTTTGGCGAAAAAGAGGCACAGCACACCAACATCAAAACCTCATCCCAACTGTGAAGTATGGGGGTGGGGGCATCATGGTTTGGGGCTGCTTTGCTGCGTCAGGGCCTGCACGGATTGCTATCATCGAAGGAAAAATGAATTCCCAAGTTTATCAAGACATTTTGCAGGAGAACTTAAGGCCATCTGTCTACCAGCTGAAGCTCAACAGAAGATGGGTGTTGCAACTGGACAATGACCCAAAGCATAGAAGTAAATCAAGAACAGAATGGCTTAAACAGAAGAAAATACGCCTTCTGAAGTGGCCCAGTCAGAGTCCTGACCTTAACCCGATTGAATGCTGTGGCATGACCTCAAGAAAGCGATTCACACCAGACATCCAAAGAATGTTGCTAAACTGAAACAGTTCTGTAAAGAGGAATGGTCAAGAATTACTCCTGACCGTGCACGTCTGATCTGCAACTACAGGAAACGTTTGGTTGATGTTATTGCTGCCAAAGGAGGTTCAACCAGTTATTAAATCCAAGGGTTCACATACTTTTTCCACCTGCACTGTGAATGTTTACATGGTGTGTTCAATAAAAACATGGCAACATTTCATTCTTTGTGTGTTATTAGTTTAAGCAGACTGTGATTGTCTATTGTTGTGACTTAGATGATGATCAGATCACATTTTATGACCAATTTGTGCAGAAATCCATATCATTCCAAAGGGTTCACATACTTTTTCTTGCAACTGTACATAGTGTGTGTGTAATATATGTATATAGAATTATTATTATTATTTTTATAAGTAAATCTGTCATGACAGGATCATTTTAACATACAACGCCCAAAGCACTAAATACATGATTTGTAATCATGATACATAATATAGTTATATGTTTTGGAAACTGATATATTGATACTTGGCTGCAGCCCCTCGCTGTGATTGACCCTGCTTGGGGACACTCAATGGTATACACATGCATGCTGACTATAGACAAGCACACAGACACACAAAAAAGCTCTCTTACGGTGGAGCTTGACCATCAACCTGAACAGACACCATTCGTGCATGCTCCTCTGCAAAACCCACTATCCAATGAATATCTCACTACCCATGCCAATCCAGCTCCAAAAAGTTGCCAGCAAGATTCCTTAACTCCTCCTGAGGCGATAGATGCCATTCTTGGCGGCTTCCACTCAGCCGAAGCAGAGGCGGAAAATCTGGGCCTACCCCACGCTGACACTTCCAAGCCTGGAAGCAATACTCAGCATTAACGTGTGGAGAAAAACATGGGACAGTGCCTCCCCAACGAGGTCAGATCAGCCTGCCCACGACGTCACAGCTGACAGCCATGGAGGAATGTCAAAGCTGCACAAACATAAAAATAAAGGGCATCCCAGCAGAAATCTCACCAGAAGAACTGCTGCACCACACCAGACGCCTACTGGCTACAATGTTACCTCACGCTACAGCAAAGAAACTGGCCACCGAAGAGATATACCGCCTACCCACATCAGCAAAGGCACCTTCAAAAGTGACCCGAGACGTGATACTCAGGTTCCTAACGGTCCATGATAAGATTCATGTCAGTTCTAAAAAGCAAAACACTTCTGGCCTTTGAGGGCGCTACCTTGACTTTCTTCCAAGACTTCACGAAAGCCACCCTCATGTGGTGTAAAACTTTCAGCTCTCTCACCAGCAGACTAAGATCGTCAGGCATCACTTACAGATGGGGGACAAATTGATCCCTGGTGGTGCACCGGAACGGTACCTAACACATGCTTGCCTTGATGAAGGAGGCACCCAGATTCTTAGAGACACTGGGACTGGAGATCCCGACGGCTAATCCTCCCCCAAAACCCACTACTGCTAATTGGGACCCGGAACATGTCACACCATTTGTTCCGAGTGCTAGGAGCTTCCAGGCCACAGACTCAAGACAGCCTCATGGGGACTGGCTAACCGCAAGGCACAAGAACCCACGGAAGGAAGCCTATCTCAAATAGGGCATCACCTTCGCAAGTCTAAAGACTGCAACTGTTTTAGCTCAACTTTTCTGCTGATTTGGCTTATATGATTTTTTTTTGCTATGATTTTCCTCATTTGAATTAATCTTTAGCATTATTTTTTAAATGTACAACATTACGTGTACAGCATAGCCCATCGCCTACCTAATGTCACAGCACGGCAATAGCCACATATAGATGTACAAACTAACCCTGGACCAGGTAGTCCACCAAATGAATAGAAGGGCAACACGCACACTCTTCCAACCCTTTCCCCTTCCCCCCCCCCCCCCCGCAACTCTTTTGGTTAGGAGCAGTGGTGTATTTTGGACTTGTGCTGCCCTAGGCACGACTAAATTCTGGCACCCCCAAAATCTAAATTTGCCCCCCAATTCGTGTCAAGGCCACTTTTTTGACCGACAGACACATGGCCTCATTGATACATGCACTGATGTACACTCACTGACAGATACAGTCATTGGCACACACCTACAGTCATTGGCACACACTGTTTAACCAACTGTTTAACCACACACTTTCACTGACAGACACACACTCTCAGATACACATAAAATTACATATACACACTGACACACACACACTCACAGGCACACACATTCTCACTGAAAGACACACACTTTCACTTACTCACAGACACACACTGACAGCTACATTCACTCACAGTAAGGTGGACAGCCCCAGAACATGAGGCAAACAAGGCATTTGTCTGGAAGATTGGGTGAAGTTTTTTGGCACCCCCCTGAAAGTGCCGCCCTAGGCAAATGCCTTGTTTGCCTTGTGGTAAATACATCCCTGGTTAGGAGTACTCTCACTCAAGGCAGTGAGAGTACAACCACCAGCTTGCGTAGCCACACTAAGGAGAAGAGATACACCCAATCACTCTCAGCATCTCTGATAATGCACAACTGTGCCCTCTCACCTCTATGCAATCATAGCACCCTCACTTCAAATCTCTCTAAACACACGTGTGCCGCAACCACTGACATGCTACCTCATATTTAGCCCTCCCGGCAACACGGGACAGCGGTGCTCTCTTACCTACAAAATCTCACTACAGACAAACTCACGCACACATACACAATGCTCACTACAGACCAGTTCACTGACAGGCACAGAAGCTCTCTGACCATAACAAGCTCACTGATTGTTTTTATCTCACCCTGCATTGGCCTGTAATTTGCAACATATTTCTCAATTCATTACAGTCTGTCTCCACTTCTCCAGTCTGCCGCTCTTCAGATCCAGTACCCTACTTTTATCTTACTTCTCCAACCCAATTGTTGTTCATCATTGTAAATGGAATCTTTGATAAAAGTAGAACATTTCAAATATGCTCTAATACATTCATAAATGATGTTATATGGGCTGTAAAGTGATAGGTATTTTGTGATAGGTTTACCTTGTAATATTAAATATAATACATACAATGACTTAGCTGCATTTCCTGTTATTTGGTCTGGACTAACTACCCTTATTTTAAAAATCTTTGTCTGTAAGCCTCCTCTTAGAGAAGGCCAAAGGGAGCCATCTAGAAGGCCAATGGGGAGCCTTGGACATTGCTGTTAAAAAGCTGCCAAGCTACATGTTAGCGTGTTCTATTGTAAAGCTTCTGTTGCAAAAGGCACGAGTAATTATGTCTCCTCCAATAAAAATCAAAAGCATGTCCCATTTATGTGTGTATTTCTACGACAGCCTTTCACATTAAACTGATTTTTTTTACAATAATTGGTTAATGGGTCATTTGTTTCCTTTCCAGCCAAGTGAAGCAGAGGACACTCCAGGACTAGTTGCGTTCCTACGAAATTCCAGTGTATCTCATGCTGTGAGCCGCAGGGATGTATCTGTGCCTGAGCCTCTTCGACATATTCCGATACCAACAAAACTACTGGTGAGAGGGCAAAAGCATAATACTGACACATAATTAAAATGGCAACAGCTGTAAAGAAACAAGCATCCTATTACATAGATTTGCTGACTACCCAGTATGTTGGTCATATATAACAGTAAAAAACACAAGTTTCCACCTTTAGATTCTGCTGTTAATAGAAATCACTGAGTTAGTTTATCCCCTTGAAAGGGTCATATAATATTTGTTGACCTTGGGGCAACTGAAGCAGACTTGTGCTTGGTTGAGTGAAATGAAATATAAGCTGTTTACTTGTCAGCTTGTAATTCAGTCAGGTCTCTCTACTGACCTTAAATGCAAGCTTAGCTCAGAAGTTGAATTAATTCTGAATAGTAGGGCCTCAATCGAGTTTAAATTATAAGTTGCATTGAATTTGGCAAGGTCTGTACTGGCAAGTGATTAGAGCAGGTTTTCTAAATGGTATCCCAGGAGATAATTTAGAACTTTAGCTTCCTGATGATTCTCTTAAAGGCTGGCAAAACATCACTGTAGTTCTGCAACATCTGCTGATCTACCTTTTGGGAACCCCTTAAGTAGGTGGTTTTAAACAGCATATTGCCACAAAAAAAGCTGAAAGATTTTTAGCTAGTGGCTGTAAAGTGTGTGTGTGTGTGTGTGTGTGTGTGTTAGTTTCTATCCCCTGTCAAGTCAGAGTTGGTTCAATAATACAGCACACTTCACTGATACTCCGCTGGCCATATCTCAGTACTGTCAACCTACCCACCGTACAAAAACCTTCACTGTTACAATGTTGTCTGGAGTAACAGCTAAGGTAGTGGGCCAGGGTGGTACATATATATATATATATATATAGGGCAATAGGACCTTGAAATGTCAGCTGCCTGGTTTTAGCTGGGCTTTGACTATATGTGGCATGTGGCATCTGCCTGCATAGACATAAGTATATACAATCCAAAAGAACTAACACCATTTAGGAGTCTGTACACTAAATGGGAAACGCATGCTTTCATTTTCAAATGAACTGCAATTCGTCTGAATTGTGACTGATGGCTGGTCATCATAATCCCATAACTCCAAATCACCAAAAGTATGAAGTATCCCGAACAAACGACTTGGACAATTATATTATTCATAGTTAATTCCATAGATTTAAAGAAAGAGATGACTAATGGTTATGGCAATGCCCTGTAATGTTGATTTCATTTTCGTATCAAATGAGAAGTGATCAATAGAGGAAGGAGAACTAACAAAAATCTATATATTTATATATTACATATTTAACTACCGTACATAAAGATAGATTTATTTATTTTTACTGCTCCTCCTTTATTTCCTCTACTGGTTACTTCTTCTCACTTGATCTATGAACTCGATTGGCCAATTTTAGCACTCCTTTTGTTCGTCAGAATCCTTTTTCCAAATCATTTGCATGGGCAAAAATCGTTTAAACCGAATCGCCACAAGGACAAACCTTGGGACTACCCAAACACATTTTTTTTTAAATGTATACAAATGTAATCGGACAAATTAAATATTTTACACTGTGCTCTAATATACTATATTGTTGACAACCGATTTGCACAATTTAGACTAAAATAGGAAAGTTAGAAGTGGAGATTGGTTGTTTTTGTCTACATATCACAAATCAGATCAGATCACAACTCACAGTGTATTTAGCAGACCACTCAGTTAAACAGTCGAAAAGAAACTGATACGGTGCATTTTGAGAGCTTACAATCTACATCAATTACCTATTGTTTAATCACTAGACCGAAGGCAAGTTCACAGTGTTGAATGTGGAATATTGCCAGTGATCAAACAATGCTAATCTACTTTCATGTAAAACACTTCAAAGTGATTATATTTCGTGATTCATTACTCCGCAAAGTTCTTTTAATAAAACCAAACACTTGTGCTGATTAGTATCATCAGAGCTTCGGAATCTGTTCTATGTCTTGCTAACTTCACATCTCCGTAGTTCGACATGCTAATTGTTCGAACAACCATATTGTGACTGTAGTTTTATTGTGGGAGTAAATGTCTTTGGTCTACAAAGTGTTTTCTTTCCAGTCTCTTTTACAAGACGTCGTAACCGTTTCAGATCCCTGCATGCTTCGAGACAGAAGGCTCTATCCACAAAGGTCCACATTTTCAGGTGTTTTTTGTTTTCCCAAAAGGACAGTTATCAAAAAAGTACTTACTGGCAGTTAGAAGAAAGATACTTAAAGCAAGCCCATTCTAACAATTTTGACAAATGTCCATGTATGGACAAATAATGGAAAAATAAACTTAAGCTGTGAAATAGAATGACAAACCGATGGTCTTAAATTCATGTCAGCATCCAGAGTGCTGTCAGGGAAAATAGCTAAAAATAAATAAGTGGCCTATGCATGTAATATACAGATCTCCAGTCATTAATCACAAGGAAACCCAGTACATCCTCCTATTCTCTCACAATGAGCAAGGAGTGAGAGAAAACAAATAGAGCAAAGGCCAACATCCCCCACTATTGCCCCATATTCTGCGTGGGGAGATGGGGCAGGGAGATTATAAGCCTGGTAGTTCCATGACCTGACCCCATAGACAACTTCCCAGACTTTAAAGAATGTACATGTCAAAGTGTGGATGATCTCACTTAACCCATCACAGGACCATGGAGGCACAACACAAGGAAATGATGTAGAGGTAAATAGGATATCTACGTATGTATGCATGCTATTTACCTATATCAGCTACACTCCTCACATGAGTAAACATTCTACGCATTTGTCTAACAATCTTTCCCTTTCTGTACTGATTGGTGTTTATTGAGGAGAGGGAAACGTTTCTGTGCACATTTTCAGAGACTGTTTCCGTGTCACTCTATGTAAACAGGAGTGGGCACTATTAGTTCCATACAGAGTGGGTTCCTTTTTGTCCTTCTACCTACTGATGGGATGGCATCACAGCACCATTCACATAACAATGTGGGAAAGGGAAAGGTTTGGCTGCTAGATAATATGGCTACAAAGTGTCAAAAATAAAGGTTAATATTTACATGGAAAAAAAAAGACAGGATCATGCCGACCCCCCCTTGAGGATGCCAAAATAAGCAAAGCCTTATTACCCTATTTAGACTTAAATACATCTCTGAGTTCAGGAATGACCTTAGGGTTGCTGTGCAGTATATGCACACATTATCACTGTATCTGTGAGGATTTGCTGACCATTTGTGATGGATTTGTTTTGCATTGTATACTAATATGGTTCTTAGACATTTGCCTCCAGCCATCTCTTTAGGAAGGAAAATCTATCTAGCAGAAGCGTTTATGTTTTTTAAACAAAAAAAATAATAAATTCAATATATCAGTAAGTACTTATTTTTTCTTATTTCAGTATAGTTACTTTCATGATTGTTATTTGTCCCTTGAATTATTCCTTGATAAACAGTAACAATGAACTATAGGCATTTGTCATTGTTTTGTGTTACATTTTCTGGCGTTGTAAGACAAGTAGCGATCCTACATCTTTTTCATATTTAAACTAAGTTTTTGAGAAAAGTATCAGTTGTTCAATACACTTGTTCTTTCAGAGCTGATGATAAATTGTATTTGATCATTTTGTCTGTCTTGCAGTGTGACATACAACCTTTTACTCATATAATTAGAAACAGATTTGCTTATTAGATCCATGTTGTCGGCGTAACCTCCAGTCTCCCGATACAAGTTGTTTGTGTCTGTAGTTGGAAGAGTTACAATATCAATAATAATTCTGCTGCTTTTATGTATTTACTGCGTCTTCTCTTTAGATAAAACAACATTTCTATCTTGTAGTCACATCAATTTTCTGTTTAGTTCTATTTTACCTTATGGGATTCCATAGTTCTCAATTCGAAAATCTGTTGTTTTCGGGATACTACATATTCAAAGTGTTTTTTGTTTTTTTTACACTGTTATAGTTCTTTTATTCTTTTACACATTATAGTATTTGTTTGTTTTCAGAACTGCACAAATGTGAAATGTTTATCAATATCCTGCAAAGTGGGCCGTCTAGATGGAGGTCAACGAGCAGTAATAAAAGTCAGATCGCGCTTATGGGCCCAGACGTTCCTCCAGGTAATCTAGAAAATGTTCAGTTTTTATGTGTTAATTACTGAGGATTAAGTGGATTAATGTGATTGTTAAAGATCTGGCTTGAGCTCTCCAGATTTGTTGGAGGACTACATTTTTGAGATAGTATCTGGTTATTTTCAGAACAATGTCAAAATAATGCTTCAAGCACATTGTATTAACATGAAAACCGTACACAGTTTTGGAATACATCAATGAATTTATTTTTTAGAGTAAGTAGTTAATGTACAGCTGTAAGCATGTTACTGGGCTGTGCCAACTGTTTTTTCATAACATGGATGGGATCTGCTTGTGCATACACTAAACAGCTGTATCTCTGTTCCATTCCATTCAAAAGGAGTTCATCATGCCGGTACTGCACATTCTGAAGTGGCTCACATACATTTTTAAAGGAAAATGCTAGGCAAGTATATTAGTGAGTGTGCAGCTGTATGCTCACTAATTCACATGCTGGCTTTCTCACATAACGCTCAATTATAGGTGTGCATGCATACAAAATCAATGGGGAACGAAGGACTGGCTGAGATGTCATTGATTTCTTGGTGAAAGGACCACTATAGTGCCAGGGAAACATACTCGTTTTCCTGGCACTATAGTGCCCTGAGGGTGCCCCCACCCTCAGGGACCCCCTCCCGCCGGGCTGGATGGAGAGTAAAGGGTTAGAACTTACCTTTATTCCAGCGCCGGGTGGGGAGCTCTCCTCCTCCGATCCTCCTCCTCTCCTCCCATTCGGCTGAATGCGCACGCGTGGCAAGAGCTGCGAGCGCATTCAGCCGGTCTCATAGGAAAGCCTTATCAATGCTTTCCTATGGACGCTTGCGTGCTCTCACTGTTATTTTCACAGTGAGAATCACGCAAGCGCCTCTAGCGGCTGTCAGTGAGACAGCCACTAGAGGATTTGGAGGCTGGATTAACCCATTTATAAACATAGCAGTTTCTCTGAAACTGCTATGTTTATAAAAAAAATGGGTTAACCCTAGCTGGACCTGGCACCCAGACCACTTTATTAAGCTGAAGTGGTCTGGGTGCCTATAGTGGTCCTTTAAACTGAACTTTACAGAGAGAGGTTCAGAGCACCATGAGCAGAAGTCAGTTTTTTAAATTAAATGTATCTTCAGTGCATTATATATCTTTTTTAGTTTCTCTCTTTTTTTCGATGATGATAATATGCACTGCTAGCTGAGTAGTTCCCTCAATTTCCATCCTGTTTGACTTTGAACAACATGGCTCAGACCAATCTGGAGAAACGTAGCACAGTTTGAGTGCAGTTTTCATTGATATCATCTGGGGCCCATATGACATGGGACTAAAGAGAGTTCATTCACTGAGATCAGAGAGTTAAGTTGTTTTATGTGAAATGATTAAGGTGAAGGTGATCATCTCTTTGGTTCAATGGATACAATATGGGGGTTAGTAAACACATTTTTCATATCTCTGTCATTTTACACAGAAATTACAAAAATTCCTACCCAGTCAGAAGATATCATAAGACAAAGTAAGGACTACTTTTTCTTTTGTATTTTCCTACACCTGACCAAGCCTGACTATTGGCGGAGCTACCATTTGTCAATCATTGTCGAGCCCCTAGCCATGACGAGTGACATCTGAATGGAAAAAGACTCTTTCTATGGAAGATCCCGCAGTCTTGCGGGATCCTCTGTAGACATCAGTGTTGTTCTCTCGCGCATGGCAAAAGTACAGTGCTGATGTTGATTCCTGGCAGATGAAGCACCAGGAGCTGAGGAGGACCTCGGCAATACCCACATGGGACAGGTTCAGGTAAGTAATATTACCTTCTCTTGCACTCCACGGCCAGAGGAATGCAAGTGGCGATATTATCATTGGGGAGCTTTGCAAAATGTGCATCGACCCCAGAACGTGATAGAGCTAATGTGATGCACCTTATACCATGGGTAGGCAAAACCAGATGTTGTGGACCAGATCTCCAACAATGCTCTTACAGCCATAACGCTGGCAAAGCATCAGGGGAGATATAGTGCATATCTGGAGTGCTGAAGGTTGCCTACTGCCTTATACTGTATGTATCCCATTATTATGCAGTTACTTGTATTCATATGGGAGCTATAGGAGCTATGTTTAAGAGTTCTTGTAAGATACCCTCTTTGGTGGGAGACAATTTATGTATGAAACCTTGGTCCTGATCATAGTAGTGCGCAGCCTATTGCATTAGGGTGTGCACCCTCAAGCACAAACACACGCCGAATGTGTATGTGTGTGTATATATATATATATATACATATATATATATATATATATATACACACACACACTGCTGTGTGTGCTTTTAGTGTGCTGTGTGTAAGGGTGCTGCTGTGTGTGTGTATGTGTGAGGGTGCTGTTAGTGAGATATGTGTGTGAGGGTGCTGGTAGTGTGCTATGTGGGTGAGGGTGTTTGTGTGTGTGTGTTTGTGAGGTTGCTGTTTGGGTGTGAGGGTGTGTGTGTTTGTTAGGGTCCTGTTAGTGTGCTGTGTGTGTGAGGGTGCTGTTTGTGTGATGGTGCTGTTTGTTTGATGTGTGTGGGTGTCGTGTATTTGTGAGGCTGCTGTTAGTGTGCTGTGTGTGAGGGTGTTGTGTGTTTGTGAGAGTGTGGTTAGTGTACTGTGTGTGTGAGCGTGCTGTGTGTGGGTGCTGTATGTGTGTGGGTGCTGTGTGTGTGCTGTTTGTGTGTGGGTGCTGTATGTGTGTGTGTTCTGTATGTTTGGAGGGATTGGGAGGTGGGGGAAGATTAGTAAATATCCCCCCTCCCTTCGTACCTTATGTAGGGAGGGGGGATCCTTGCTGCCATGTGCTATCCCTGGTGGTCCAGTGGAGAGTTAACTCTAGCCTGCGGGGCTAGAGTTAACTCTCGCGAGTTCTGAGCGTTGCCACGATATCGCGAGAGGAACCTGGCGGAGCTGCTGTCTGGAGTTCCCCGGGTCCTCTCCTGCCTCCCTCCATGCTGCTGTGGGCCGGTGAGGTAGATCTTTGATCTCCCCGCCGGCCCATGGAGGCTTAGAGCAGAGCCGGCACTCAGATACCGCCACTTCTGTGAGAGCCGACAGGGGAGAATAAAGTGTGGGAACTCTCCCAAGATTCCCCCCCCCAAAAAAATAACATACACTCCAGTGTGTGTGTGTGTGTGTGTGTGTGTGTGTGTATATATATATATACACACACACACACACACAATGTGTGACACACACACAATGTGTGTGTATGAGTGTGTGTGTCTGAATGTGTGTGTTTCTGAGTATGCATGCCAGTGTGTGTGTGTGCATTCACATTCACAGACACACATTCACATACACTGACACACACTCATACATTCACAGACACCCATACATACATTCACAGACACACATATACACACACATTCAGACACACACATACACACACATACAGACACATACACTGACACATATACATACACATTCACAGACATACACACACACACATACACTGACACATATACACACACATTCACAGACACACAAATTAATTTTTTTTAATTAAAAAATGTCCACCCAGCCTCCCTACCTGGAGTGCTGGCGTGGACTTGTCCCTGGGGTCCAGTGGGTCGGGCGCCTGTCTTCATCTCAGCCGCGGCGAGGGAGCTGTGTGCTCTCTGCTCCCTCTCACCGCGCGGGCTGTCTGCTGTAGCTGGGAGCCGGAATATGACATCATATTCCGGCTCCGGCATCAGCAAACAGCGCACGGCGAGAGGAAGCAGAGAGCACACAGCTCTCTCACCGCGGCTGAGATGAAGACAGGCGCCTGACCGGGGGGGGTTTGGGGTCCATCACCTCTTGCCCCCCCATGACAGGGGGAGGAAGGGGGGCATTTGGGGGCACTGAGTGCCTGCAGGAATGGTGTTCCTGCTCATAAAAAGTGCAGGAACTCCGTTCCTGCAGGATTTAATCCATAGGCGTGACGCGGGGATTAGGGTGTGCCTAGGCACACCCGGCACACCCCGTGCGCACGCCTATGGTCCTGATTATGAATCACCCTGTTTGTGATGTTTGCCAATATGTGCTTAACTTGTTGCACTTGCTATTGAGAAAAATTGATTATTGACTGCCAAGTTAATTTCTAATAAACAACAGCTCGGAATAATTCCCAATATTTCTTAACGTTCCGTAGTTGAGACGTTGCATCAAAGTTCCGATTATTAATCACATGACTTGTCATTGGACTTGTTGACAGGTCTGAGCCAGGACAAACCAGAATTTATGTAGCATTTTTCTCCCAGCATGTTCCTTGGCAGATTGCTGTTAGCTGTTCTTCATCAGATTTCTGCTCATTCCCATATTTGCAAGTAGACGTGAGAAGTTTTCAGTCTACAGATTTCTGAAATGATTCCCAAATCGTCTGATTTGCAAATGTGATATGAATTACTGTAAAGTAATTTATAGTGCAGGGAATTGGCACAGTTATTGGAATGTCAAACTCTTTTGATAAGAACGCTTACATTTCACCCAATAGAAGATGACCTTATACATGACTTCCACCAAGGAGTGCTGCTCAGTGTTACGGCAGATGTTGACCCAACTCGGAGGTTACTGTCCCTTTAATGTAAACATGGTTGTTCGAAAGTCAACCCTGATTGTAAATTCCTACATTCCTAATCACAATGAAATATGGGATATGTTGGCTTGGGTTGAACATCATACACATTTGCTCCAAATATTTTGTTATTGAATGACTGCATTACAATCTTTATTTGTTTCTATAAAAATATAAACGTGGTGGTGAAAGTATACAGATGGTTGAGTTTATGTGTATCAGCGTGCTTATGTATATGCACATGTGTGTCTATGTATATATACATAGATATGTGTTTGTGTACACAGAAATGCAAGCACATAAATATATGTCTATGCATTTTAAATGTATTTCTCTCGTCCTTTGATCCTTTTGTGCATTTTAGTCACTTTACTTGTTTGTTCGTTTGTTTGTTTGGTAAATTCACTGTTCTGATCATTATGTTGAATCTTTACATTATAGCTATAAAAACAAAATGCTAAACAACCTGTAAAAGATGTTATTTACAAAAGTAAAAAATATACGGTACTAAAAGTAAACGTACAAATGTATTTAAATTGTATTAAAGAGATTCAAATTATCCTTTGAAAACGTATGACTTGTTCAAACATATTGCATGCATTTAAAAAAATATATATATATATATTGCATTTGTCTCTATAACTGATCCATTTAGACTGCCCATTGTTATATTCACCTAATCTATTACTTCTTTAGCAAAGACCTGTGAGGCCTATTCCAGGTATAAAGTACTCTTTCAGTAAAGTAGTATTTTCATATGTTTATCTTGGTCTTTCACCATTCAAGAATAAATCATGTATAACTTTTTCTTTAACTATAATATGTGAAAACATAATTCTGTATGAGGTGGGAACTATTAAGCATACCGATATAATACCATCTCATTGGCATTTACATAATGCCTATTAATACCGTGATTTCCTTTGACGATACCAGCAGTAACATTAGCAACATTATCCTGTGCTATTTATAGATGACAGATGTAGCAACCCAGTTTTGGAGATAACAAAGTATAAATAACAGTAAGACAGTCTTAGAGATATTATCTTGACTATACGCCTGACATGTAAGAATAAGGATTCCAATGTATCTGATCGCTTAAAAACAACTGTGAGATTTCCCATTTGGTGCCTTTTGGTCAGCTATAACTTCCGAAGTTTGATAACTACAGATTTTTAGAAATATACATTTCTCTTGTGTGCCAATACGATGCTACATTCGGCTCAGTCTGAGGTTCTAAGCACTCTAGACCAGGTTGTATCAAAGATCTCTGTTATTTTGCTGTGTTCAGCTTTCTCTTAATTCCGATAATTCTCCCAGTTGTTTCAACTGAAAAACACCCCTAAAAAAGGATGCTATCACCACCATACTTCACTGTTGTGATGGCATTGCCCATGTGATAAGTGGTGTTTGGTCTCCTCCTGACATAACACTTCAAATTGAGGCCAAACTGTTCAATATTTGTTTCGTCAGACCAGAGAATCTTGTTTCTCAAGTTTCAGAGACATTTAGCAATTTAGAAACAGGCTTCCATGTGTCTTACAGTGAAGATCTGCCATAGAGGCCAAATCAGTGTTTCTGTGATGGATGTCCTTCCACAAGTTCCTCACAACTTCACACATGATCTTTGGAGCTCACTCAGAGTGACCATTGGATTCTTAGTCACCTTGCTTATCAAGACCCATTTGCTCTGTTTGACCAACAGACAGCTCTTGGAAGAGTCCTGGTTGTTACCAATTTTGGAGGCCACTGTGCTCTTGGGAACCCGGAATAAAGCTAACATTTGTTCAACCTTCCCCAGATCAGTGCCTCAATACAATCCTGTCTCTGAGCTCTGCAGGCAGTTCCTTTGACCTCATGGTTTGTTTTTATGCTCTGATATGGATTTACAGCTGTGAAACGTTATATATACAGGTGTGTGTTTTTCCAAATCATGTTCAATCAATTGAGTTTTCCACATGTGGACTCCAGTCAAAGTGTGGAAGCATCTCAAAGATACTCTGAAAAAATGTTATGCTTCTGAGCTAAACTTTAAATGTCATAGCAAAGCGGCACTTTAATGTTGTCAAGGTTGAACTCCCCAACACGCAAACCAGAGAACAATAAAGGCAAGCACAGGCAGACGTATTACCGACCTTAAGGTGGCCGGACTTAATGTAAGAATAAAAGAGATAAGAATAGTCAGACAAGCGATAAACAAAGCCAAGGGTCAAGGGAGCCAGAAACAAGAATAACCAATAACACGCTGAAGTCAGGAACCAAAGAAAGACAAGATATCAGAATGCACTCTCGGGCTACAATAAACCACAACAGGGCAAGGAAGTGATGTCAGAAGGAGGTTTATATAGGGTAAGGAGTAATCTGATAGGCAGGGACAGAATTGAGACAGGATATAAATAGATGTTGAAATAGGCTACTTTCACTTCAAATGCAAGGTGTAGCATCTACCCCTGTCGGCTACCGTGTGCGCACGCGCACGTCCTTGGACGTGACCCCGGCTGAAGATCCGCATCGCCCAGCAGGAAAGGATGGACTGCAGGACCAGGACGGCGCGGGACATGAGGTATGACACATGCCAAACTTACCTTTCTTTAATTGATTCCTCTTCTCTCCCTCTCTCAGCATCTGTTCTTCATTTCTTCCTATCTGCTCTAGTTGTCTTTAAAACATAAGACAAAGTAGGGACTATTTGTCTTATGGAGGTTTCCTACGTCTGACCATCTCTGACCAGCAGAGGAGCAAAGTGTGCTTCATTTCCGGTGGTCAGAGAAATTTTCCCACAATTCTTAGCTTTCCTTCCTATTCCTGCGATGCTTCCTTTCACTTTTCCTGAACGTCCTGTCACTTAGACAGGACGCCGGCGAAACTACCGAATTGCATCTTAACAGAATGAGAACAGTTTGCTCATTCATGTTAGGACGCATTTCGGGACTTTGTTCGTATCGGAATTTTGGGCCCTAAATGAGAATGTGGAGGGGAACCTATTGTCCTCCCCCCCAGCCCCCACCGCTGAGCGGCGGGTGGGGGCCATAAATAAAAATAAGGGGGGGGGAACCTATTGTCCTCCCCCCCGACGCCCACCCCTGAGCAGCAGGCGGGGGCCATAAAAACATAGTGGCATAGTGAGTAGGGGCATTCTCTTATGCTATTATGGGATCATATTGACCCCCATAGAATGAGGGAGGACATGGGGGCTTAGGAAGTGGAGGAGGGCACTGCTTCCTGCCGCTTCTATTTCTACATTTTACCAGGAGGGAGCTGTGCTCCCACCTTGTAATAAACTGAACGAGCAAACGAACACCGATATTCAGTATTTGTTCGTCTGACATTTCTAGTCATTTATTTGTCTTTCTGGCGAATGAATGAATAGATGAAATTCCCGTTTGCATGCCCAAGTGTTTAACTGGGCATGTGCGGGCATCTCACAGCGCTATCTAGTGTGGGCAGATGACGTGTCCCACAGGGCCTTAATCTACCCACACAAAGATGGCAGCGCCCATAACTTAGGCTTAGGGGCATTTGGGGGTAACTAGGGGGTCAATTAGATGTAGTGAAGTCGGGAGGGGGGGTTAAAAAAAACGGGATTCGGCCATGACAGTGCCGCTTTAATTTAACCCCTTAAGGACACAACCTCTGAAATAAAAGGGAATCATTTATTTTCTGTCATGTGTCCTTAAGGGGTTAAACAATTTTACTATAAGATTCCAGCATAAATAAATGTGAAAAAAATACTTTCAGAATGTAGTATGTAACATCCATACACGCAGTATAAATGCTATACAATGTATGGGTTGGAAATTACTCTTTTCATACAGTAACTGTCAGGATTATTCACTAAAGTGAGAATTCAAAGTGAATTTCAAAGTTAAGTTGGCTGTTGACAAATTGAAAGCATAACTGGTAATTATTTGATCATTTTCCCAGGTCGGCTATTTTGACCTAAAATATTAATTTACTTTAAATTCTCACTTTAGTGGGTTACCCTGTAAGTGTCCAAGTTCAGATGTTCACAGAGCTCTTTACTAAAGTCTGAATGACCTTGAGCTGGGGCAAAACCATCAAACAGCATACAGGACAATGTGGACTACAAAATCCGGACATTGTTGATGGAATTCATCAATGTCCAAATTTTGTCTGGATCTCAACCAGAACAAACGCCACCGGATGTATGATATCCAGACCGAATGAATTAAATCTGGGCCTGGATTAAAAAAAAAAACATAAATAAATAAAGCTATTGAGACTCCAATGAAAAAATATACCTTGACAAAAAATCAAAGTAAGGCCGGAAAAAACCTAGAGATATCTTAATAAAAAGACATACTTGACACTGTCCCTAGGTTACCTCGACACCGCACAAGGCTAGTGCCTACCTGAACCAGGGAACCCTAGAACTATCATCAAAAAAAAATAATGAACTAGAAAGTGCTCATAGTGCTACCCAAAAGTGTAAAATAAAAGTGGGACAGAAACAAAACACCCACTTAATTTGGCATTGAGTGCTGTGTCTTCTTTTCACACAACATGGTGTGACACACACACTGACACACACACACAGACACATTCACACACATGCAAAATGTGCACATTTTAATCTACTTCCCATTTCCTACCTTGAAGGATTGCTTCCCTGGTATCCAGAGTTGTGGCTGAGGCTGTTGGGGGTTGCCGACTGGCAATCCTGCCCAGTCCTCCTTTTCTCTGCCTCCCTGGTCTCTGCCGCGCGTCTCTCTCTCTGGTTGTGCTTTTAAAGTGCCACAGCGCGTGACCGGGCCCTTGCTTACAAACGCCCGCTGGTTGGCCCTTAGTGCATGGGCCACATGGTGGGCCTCCTTAGTGTGCAGGCAACAGGATGCACCAGGGCCCATGGGCGGGAGTAAGCTGTTGAGGGCAGCAGGGCCCATGGCCCGGGGCAGCTGCCTCGTTTGCCCTGCGTTAAAGACGGCCCTGGATCCAGTTATTGGAGACTTCAGTTTAAAGTTTATTCATGAAAGAAAAATGTTGGGATCTAGTGTACCCTCCCCAGGGGCACCACCCTTGGGGATGCCCTAATATTCATAATAAAGGTTCCCCTATTGTACCCTCCCCTGTCTCCCACCCATGGACACAGGGTCAGGTTTCTAATATTCATAATAAAAGGGTGGAACCTATTGTCCCCACTCCTGACCCCCAACCACGTGCGGCAGGTGAGGCAATAATTATTTATAAAATGTGGAGGTGGACATGCCCAGTCGTTCATTTTAAATGTTGAGTAGACATGCCCCCACCTGCCTTATGTATTTAATTTATCCTCAGCCGCCATGCAGCTGTTAATAAATCTCAGATGCCGGTGCTGTTTTGGATGCGGAAAACACTGATTTTCCGAACTCTTCTGAATGCATATTACAGAATCGGTAATTCTGTAAATTGACAATGTGGTTGGAATTTGGTCATTTTAACCAGATTTTGTCCATTCCGCCAAAATCCAATATTTACTAAGTAACGCTGTTAGCTCCAAAATAAACATGACTCGGAACCAACAATCTTATTGTTCTTAATGGTTTATTTAGTATTGTGGAATCTGGAAACAAAAATTAACAAACATAAACAATTTATCAAAGCAAGACATGGGAAAACCTTCACGAAAACAACTGTTTTTAGATAAAAGAAATAGCATGCGTCTCTGAAGACCTCTATACAGGGCCGGACTGGGAATGAAAAGCAGCCCTGGAAAAAAATTCCATACCAGCCCCGCAATGCATCGCGCCAGTTTAGTGCGCAGATATGGAAGCGGGAGAGAGTGCCGTTTGTGCGTGGAGAGAGTGCTGTTTGTGAGTGGAGAGAGTGCCCTTTGTGCATGGAGAGAGTGGCGTTTGTGCGTGAAGGGGTTCTGTGTATGTGGAGGGGTGCTGTTTATGTGTGGAGGGGTTCTGTGTGCGTGAAGGTGTTCTGTGTGCGTGAAGGAGTTCTGTGTGCGTGAAGGGGTTCTGTGTGCGTGGAGGGGGGTGCTGTTTGTGTGGAGGGGTTCTGTGTGCGTGAAGGGGTACTGTGTGTGGGGGGGTTCTGTGTGTGTGGGGGGGTTCTGTTTGTGTGGGGGGGGTTCTGTGTGTGTGGGGGGTTCTGTGTGTGTGGGGGGTTCTGTGTGTGTGGGGGGGGGTTCTGTGTGTGGGGGGGTTCTGTGTGTGGGGGGGGGGGGGGTTCTGTATGTGGGGGGTTCTGTGTGTGTGGGGGGATTCTGTGTGTGTGTGGGGGGGGGATTCTGTGTGTGTGTGTGTGGGGGGGGGTTCTGTGTGTGTGTGTGGGGGAGTTATGTGTGTGTGATGGGGGGGTTCTGTGTGTGTGTGGGGGGGGTTGTGTCTGTGTGTGTGAGAGGGGGGGTTCTGTGTGTGTGGGGGGGTTGTGTCTGTGTGTGTGGGGGGGTTCTGTGTGTGTGGAGGGGGGTTCTGTGTGTGTGGAGGGGGAGTTATGTGTGTGTGTGGAGGGGGGGTTCTGTGTGTGTGGGGGGGGGTTCTGTGTGTGTTGGGGGGAGGAGTGTAGTGTGTGTATGGGGGGGGTTATATAAAAAAAATTAAAAAAACTTTATATTACTCCCCTCCTCCCTTACCTTTGGTCAGGGCCCAGGGGACAGGGGGAACTTTTCAATCCCTGGTAGTCCAGTGGTGGCGCGTGCTGTTCAGCCTGCAGCTCCTCTAGCTGCAGGCTGACTTCGCTCTCGTCCCGCGAGAACAGCAGGCAGGTCGGAGCGTTGCCATGGTAACGCACGGCATTGCTCCAACCTGCCTGCTCGCGGGAGGAGCGTTCTCGCTTGCAGGTTCCTGTGAGACCGGGTAGGGGAACAGAAGCTCCCCTACCCGGTCTGTCTGCTTGGCCACGCTACATTCTGTGACCGGCAGGAGGGGAGCACATCCCCACCTTCCGGTGACCCTGTATTTGCGGTCCGGGCTGGTGCACACTAGGGTGTCCCGGTGGGCCAGTCCGGCCTTGCCTCTATATATAGTAATACATTGTTGAATCTAAACAAATGCTTGAAATATGCAATTTTTTCTGACTTATTACCCACAAATGTAGTTTGTTTTTTGATACTGAATCTGTAAGGAATTATTTCAAGAGCAAAAGTAATAAATTATTCCACTGCTTTTATTCATATATGAGGTTATGCTTTAGTTGGCAGTCCGATTTATGCTCTTTGTCACACGAGAACTCAGATCATACAATAGAAATTGGCTCTTTTGGGGAAAGAATAAGCTATCTGACCTGTGTTTTCTCCCTGAGCAAGTTCAGCACCGTTTCCAAACACTTACTCTTATCACCAAGTTCTATCACTTTTCAAGAGCCAATTTCTCATTTATGGGTTTTAACTTTGTAGATTCTTGCAATAAAAATTCCAAAATTTCTTGGCCTGTTCTCTTTTTCATTCAAGGAGAACAACAGTTGAAAATCTTACTTAGTAAGGAATACAGGCACTTTTTATTGTAGCACCCAAAGTGTCAAATCTCACGCTGATAACATAGAGCAAATTGGTCGTTATAACACCACCTAATGGGTTACTTGTCCTGAACTACCAAACATATTGCTCTCCTTTTCTCAACTAGAACTATGGGTTTCTCTTATTTTTAAATATATCCTGGGAAAAAGATATTATTAACCATCTGAAAGGGACGCTAACAACATTACTTAGATTATGGTGCATGAGGTCCCCTGTCCCCTTTTCCTTGCACATTGTGACATATAATTGGTAGTGGTAGTTTGCAAAGATATTTTTTCCTAATGTTTTTTTTATCATTTTCTTTCAGAGGAAAAATGACCACTATTCACTCACTGCCAATGTATCATTCGTAGTGAAGGATATGCCGTATAATATTAGGCCGGCAAAGCTCCCTGCGGCAAGCATAGCGGTAAGAATGCCATTCTATAGTGCTATATAAGGACGGTCAAGTGAAAACTGCAAGAATATTCATCGTTCTGTCCCTGCGTTGTCATGGATGAGGGCTGCCTATTGTAATTATGATTTTGTGTAACTATACCAAAATTATTGCAATGTACATTTTTTATAAAATGTGAACTTTTACCCACAATAAGGGCATATAAGGACATTTTAAATGTGCATGTTGTGGTTATGGTGACAGCATGTTCCTTGCACCGTACTGTGGTTAGAAAATACACAAGGACATAAGGGGGACATTCAGAGACACACAAAGGTGGGTTAAGAAAGACATTTACAATTCGAGGGGAAAGACGCCAACACAAAAATAACTTTGGCATGCCCCGAATGAGTTATATTAATGTGTCCACGTTTGGAAGGTTTTATTAAAGTTAGGTCTGTGAGTACATAGAGGTTATATGCACACTAGATGATGACACTCTTAAAATCCCACCATATCTCAGATGTTATGTAGTAGGGTCTGCTCACTAAATTCCAAATTGCAGCAAATTGAAATCCAAATGGCAAATTTAATGCAAACTGACGATTTGGCAAAAAAATCTCCAGCACAGCTATAGATCCAGCTTGGCTACGTTAGCCTCAAATCTGCCCTTCGTTTTTTTTAATTAGCTACAATTCAGATTTTAATGAATGGACTCTGATTGTATCTAAGACGTTTGGCAACTGTTCCTTTAACAACGATCAAAAACGAGGCAAACATTCGACAGTTTCCGGCTTGAAGTCACATTTATTCCTAGCTCTTCGGCAGCAGTTGACAGACGTACAGGGCGCATGTGGATAACTAGGCATTGACACGTCTGTCCAGTGCATCTTATGCAAAGGTCATCTGTCATCTGGTCTCTCTGCCTGCCAGTCTCCCAGTCTCAAAATTCTCTTTGAAATTTTACTTTAGTCTATAACCCTGTCTATTATCTGTATATCTATATGTATTCATATCTATATTTTAATGGTAATACATGTCTATAAGAGATCAATCTTAAAATGTAAGCACAGGGCCCTTGCGTCCAACTCGTCTTGTTGCAACTACTTGTTTGTTACACAATCTTTTGTACAGCGCTACAAAATTAGTTGGCACTTTATAAAAAATAATATTATGTAGTAAAATGCATGGATTATATATGAAAATAGTCTCAAGTCCAGGCACAATCGGGCAAACTGTAACAGACACAGATGGAAGAGGAATGATCATTTTCAGTATCACAAGGATTTATAGCAAGACCTTGCAAAAAGTTATTGTTTTGAATCATTAAATTGAAACATTCATCGGTTTATTTTAATAAGCCCACACTGCACTGCATCAGGATTCAATAGCAGAGAGCTCTATTATGTAGAGTAGCTATACACATTTATATATGTATGTACATGTGTTTATTTATTTGTTAATATATATTTATATGGCCGTCTGCCTAGAATTATATATATATGTAAAAGTCGATATGTTTGTGCACAGTGAATGAATGATTATAATAACAGTAATAATGATTTAACATGTGATTGTTAGAAATAATTGCTAGAAAAACACGACAACTGAGTTTGTAGTAATTAATATTCGTGACATATGTTTACAGCATTTAAGCAGCTACGAGACCTTTTGGCAGACGAATTTATAATTAGATGGAAAACTTCGTAAAAGATCGTCAGACATGTGACATTTGGCATGTGCAGAATTTTAACACTAAAACAAATATTTTTTAAGAAACTGTTTATAATGTGGTGCTTAGTTATAGCCTGAAGTTATTTAGGACCTGCTGTTTGCTTCTGTTTTAGAGGACATTATGTAGATATCTCAAAAACTTCTTTATTAGCACTATACCCATGAAGTTTCTATTTACTAACAGAGTGATTTACTAAAGATGAATGGCAGGGGCATTCTAGGTGGCAAATAGACTAGGGACACAAAAATATATTTGATAGCCCCTCTACATTTTATCTTAAGCATTCCAAAATCTCCACCCAATGCCACAGCCCAAGTGCCTCCGGTATATATATACATATATACATATACACATACCAGAGAAGTTGTGGTGGGGAAAAAGTGTGGATGAAAACCCCTTCCACCTGAAATAAGTGGCTAGTTAATGCGATGTTAAACACAAATACATACACCAGGCAAGCCATAACACTTGCTTTTCCCACAGAAATCCCGCTTTAACAGTACTCTCACTACTGCAAGGGATTCTGGGTAGGCGTATGCAAATGAGCTCGACAAAGAACCACATTTTTGCCTTATAATTCCACTTTATACATGGATTCCTTGGAGTATGTGTCTGCTGCATACAACAGCTTCGAAACACAACTCAGGAAGAGGTGCAATGCCAGTGAACCACTCATGGACAGCTGTTTCGTTGTTATTTCAACTCATCAGCATGAGTTAAGTTACTGGCTTGCTATGGAGGCTTGGCGTTACTTGTTAAGCACATACCATATATATATATAATGCCACCTTGACATTTAATTATGTGTATTCTTCAAGCTTATTTAGAATAGCTTTAGATTATTCAGTATTATTGAAGGAGGACCCAATTAGATTTATTTGCCAAATTCTGCCTGGCTATAACACTACATTCAACAGGCATACATAAAGAGTTAAACCATTTTAGAAGTTGGTATTTTGGATGGTTTCAGGACTTCTCAGGAATTGTATGGAGTGGATGCTTGCATTGTTTTGACTCAATTTATCAGCACATGGGCCTCAATTGTATTGCACCTCAGCTATACAGCGATAAATGAAACGTTTAAATCATTAGAGCTTACAATTTATCTAAACAATTGCCATGTCCTGTTAGGACTTTCACAATCTTTAAGCCCTGTGTGTTTAGTATATCTGTACCGTCATTCCTGGTCCAGACATTAATGAATTGGGATATTTGTTTACATTTTGTAAAGACAAATTCACATTTGTATTTATTTTAATAATGTTTTTTTGGGGGGGTACATTTAACTATTAATCTGGAGCTGATGTTTGAATATTTTTGTTATTTTGTAACATACGGGGGGTGTAACTAAATATTTAGTAAAATACTTTATATGTATTATAAATGTAAGAAAGGCATAAACAGTTTGTAAAATCTTGATAATAGCAATCAGGAAATGGATCTGACCCTTCCTCTATTTGGCAGATTAGAGATGCTTAGCATTGAAATTTTTAGCCCTAATTTATAATAGAACCAGGTTACAGGAGAATTAAAAGTTTATTGTCTAGGCCTACAGCCAATTCATAGTAGTGGCAGATCTAGGGGATGAGCACTTAGGCAAATGCTCCCCAAAGCAGCCAAGACCATTTTGGTTGGGTGATGCAACCATTAGTGTCTCTCTGTCCTTGCCAGCCCAGCCCAGTCCTGCTCCCCTTCACTTAATGTGTGAAGACGTTTCCTGAGGAAACATATAGAAATTACATTTCACACCTGCCTACTTCCTTAAAATACTTCCTCATACATTGCACTGCATTGGGGTGGCTCTGTTCCCCAGTTTAGACAGTTTAGACCCAATTGGCAGAGGCTAGGGGGATACTAAATTTGATTTGTCCAGGAAATTATGGGTCTAGGAGAGAGATATGGGTCTGGGGGACACATATATGTTGTTGGGACAGTAAAATAAATTGGTTGAAGGGGGAAGATATAGTGTTGTGAAATAATAGAGAGAGATGGAACTGGAGGGAGAGAGGACAGGAGAAACAGTGAGAGAGGGGCTGAATAGGGGATGGGACTGGGAGAGAGCAATGAAACTGGTGGAGGAAGAAATAAGATGGGGATAAGAAATAGAGAGACAGGGAGATAGACTGGGAGATAGAGCTAATATATAGAGGTAGGTAGAGATTGAGGGATAGAACTAAGAAATAGAGAGATGAGATTAGGAGGAAGAGAAATAGAGATGGGTCTGGGAGGTTAGAGATAAGGCTAGTATGGAGAGATGGAACTAGGAGACAAAGAGAAATTGTTGTGAGAGTGAGAAATTAGGCTGATAAAGAGAGAGATGTGGCTGGGAAGAAAAGATATAGTACTAGTAGAGAGATGGGGCTGATAGGGAGACCCAAAATAGCAAAATTATTGCAGATGACAAACATTTTCTAAACATTTTTCCTTTAAATATCGTTTGGAAATGTGTAATTATTTTGTATCTGTTGCCACATATGAACACATTAAAAACTAAGGCAGTTTTGTCCTTTGCCTTATTTTGTAGATGATATATCTATACTGTCCAACATTCACATGGTGTAGGCCACGCATTCTTAACCCCGCACTCGAGGACCCATGACCGTCCATAGTCCAGTCTGGTTTGCTGACATTCTATTTTGGCAGATTTAGGAAATCCTTAAATAATTTTTCATTGTGGGTCTTTGAGGTTTAACAGCATCTACCAGTGGCCAATACTGTAGATCAAAGTGGTGTCCAGCACTTCTTCAGAACCAGCCAAAAGTGTCAGAGTGGAACCTAAAATGGCTTTTTGCTCCCCGTAGACTACTGTGATCAACACAATTATTCGAATGCACAGTTTCCTTAAAACAGACACCAGTGCAACACTGTTTTCATACTGATCTTACACATAAGGGTTAAGTTTTTAGTCCCAAGCAGTCTTGTAAACCATTCTAATCTTGCATTAAGTATATAAAGTGACATTTTGTTTTAGCACTCGTTAATAAGAAATGATCGAGTGCTTCAATCTAAACATTTGCACAATTCTCCATAAAGTGTGTTTATACAAAGACACAGTAGTTTAAAAACAAAGTCTCATCTATATCATTTATTGCTGACGTCCCATGGGAACCAATCTTGACATTTCTAGGCATTGTTTTAAAAACATAACAATTCTGGCGATACACGAGGCATGCATTTTTGTTGTAGCACACTAAAATGTGAGTTTAACCTCCCAGCCATCAGATATAGTAGATTAATGGCTTCCTAAGGCACGGCACATATGTCTTAGGCGTTCTAGGTTCACAGCCAAAGTGTATCTTTTTGTGAACATCTCAAAGGATGTTGCTTGTAAGGGAATTTTTTTCCAACCGTCGTCCATAAGTATTATGTATATATTGCAATAATTAGCAGAAAAACTGTTTTATTTATTGCATCCACTTTGACATTCAGATGATTAAATCTCACTTTCCTTTATGTTTTTTTCCATTTTTTTCCTCCCAGCTTAATGCATAAACTCCCACAATTTTCCTGTTTAAGTTAAGTCAGTTAGATTGAAAACAGATAGTGTTTGATGGATGAAATATGTCGACCCAACTGCTGTCTTATATATGTTGTGTTGACTTGTCTTTCTATTGTTTCAGATAAAAACATCGGTGATCTGGGCCACTCCAAATGTATCATTTGCCATCCCTCTCTGGGTAATCATTCTGGCTATTCTGCTTGGGTTGCTGGTTCTGGCTATTTTAACGCTGGTGATGTGGAAGGTAGGTTCACTAATAACTATGGGATTTAAGAATAGAGGTAGGTTGGTGGCTTACCCTGGGGATAACGTGATTAACCATCTGCACAGGCGCGGAGCCTATTCACAAACACTGCTGCTGTTGTTCTCTCTACACCTCCACAGCGTGGAGGGTAATTGCCCTTTGATGGGTTCATTTTAATTTTTCTTTTTTTATTAAAAAAATATAAACATTTGACATATTTTTAAAAGTATTTATCATATGACCATTGCCATGTAATAATCATCTAGTACTCTCTAACCGGATATGTAAGTAAGTAATATGTCAGTAACATGTTACTCATCCGGTGCTACAAAAGTTGATAAATAGCAAATGCATAGGATAAAAGATGCTTTTTTGTTAAGTTTAGCTAAATTACAATGGGCAGAGTAGTGTTTACCAGTCAAGGGAGGACCAGAACCAAAGTTCGAGAGGGGCAATAGAACATAATTTAACATATCTATCCTCACATGGAGATTTATTGACTAAACTCTGACTTGTAGTGAATTAAAATTAGCACGAAAAAATGTAGGCAAATATAGCTGATTTGGAGAATTTAACAACTCCACTACAGTCATAGCTTGGCTCTTTAAGCCTTTCATTTTGCCATCTGGATATGAATTCAATACAGTTTAGACATAAAGTGTGTGTGTGTGTGTGTGTGTGTATATTTGTGTGGAATGTTGATGGTGTGTACATGTGTGAATGCAGGGGTGTATATATGCCATATGACAATGTGTTCTCCACACCCCTCCCCCCTTTGTATATCTCTCCATCTCACACTATTCCTTTATCTCTCCCCCACTTGTGTCTATACCTCAAAACCCCTTTCCACCACCTGTGTCTCTCTGCCTTTTCTCCTACTTGTGTCTGTGTACATATACTCCTCTTTCCCCTACTTGTGCCCCTCACCCTCTATCCCCTTTCCTCCATTTGAGTCCCTCTGCATATACCCCTGTTTCCCCCACTTTTGTCCCTCCAAACATATCCCTTTGTATCTATATGCCAATACCCTCTTGCGCTACTTGTTTTCCTCTGCCCATGCCCCCTTGTGTCTCACTGTCCATACCTCCTCCTCTCTGTGCACTGCCCATTTACCCATACCACCTTAATTTCCCCTCAAGTGCCCTCTGCTCTACCCCTTCCAATGTTACTACCTCCATCTGCCTCCTACCTTATCATTGGTGGCTGAGTGGTAATGGAATTAAAGTCCTGGGAGTAGGACTCTGTGAAGTCCTGGATGCTCTATGCAGAGAGTGGAGATATAACGTAATATCACTGCTCCCTTTACCAATGTCACAGCCCAGCATCTAAGTGGAGAGTCCTGGCAGAGCGTGCTGTGCTCACTCCCAGGAGTCTGACTCTATTACCGTTCAGTTTGCATCGCCAGCACCAAATAATATAGCGCCTCAAAATTTTAATAAATACATTTTAACGCAGCTAGAAAAAAACATTTTCAAGGCACACTTCTTACTAGAGTCTTACTAGATTGATAGGCATACTTCTAGTCAAACTGACTTCATAGTCTTAATTACATTGTCGATTGGAAATCCCAATTTCAATGTTGACATTTATTAAAAAACATGTTATAAACTGTTTTCGACTAAGCAATGAAGTCAATGTGCTCGTGGCCCACTTTGCGATGTCAATTATACTGAACTGACTAATAAAAGGTTAGATCACTGGGCTTTCATTGTTACGAATACAATACATTTTTATGGTGTAATCATACTCAGTAAAGCTAGATCCAGTAGGCAAAGGGTATTTTACAAGACTTTTTTTTGACAGAGAGACAATCCAATATAGTGGATGTCTGAGGGCACTGCCGGCCAGCTGACAGCATAAATACATCTGGTATAGATCAAATTGTCTGCCTTTTAAAGTGCACCACAGTCATTTTTTTTGCATCTCAGATACACTTTCAAGTCAGCGAGTGATAAATACATGTGGAATAGATGTATACAGACAGATACAAACAATGATTAGTGCCCTTTGTAAGAAGTTAACATCTTCAGGAAGTGCTGAAGCCTTAATGGTTCAGTCATTCACGGCCGGATAAAAATACATTTAAAACTGACTTTGAATAGTTAGAGTTCTTGTTATACTATTCCCATAATTATATGCAATTAGGAATCTGCACTTATGTTCTAGGGTTGGACAACTGGAGGGTGTAGTGTGTCAAAAAAGGTTTATTATTAATGTGCAGCGTTATCCGGAGAATATCACAGAGGTGGTCATTGTCGACAAACATGCACAGAATGGTTCTGCGGTTAAGTGGTTTTGTATCTCTTTGGGGATCCAGAGAACTGCGCTTGTGATTCCATACGCGTATGCGGAGACAAACGTCATGCGTGCATCCACAAGATGTAAATAAAAATGTTGCATGTGTTGATAACAGTTTGACATCAGATAGTGACTATTTATCATCCTGATAAGAAGTTATTAACATGCACACTGGAACTGAGTTTAATAATCTCCTGTCCAATATATGTAAAATTCTACCCTTTATTACAATGAAAATTCAGCGAGATATCTAGCCATGCTTTTTATTTTTACTGGCTTTGTTTAGCCAGACATCCAGTGGAACACTATGAAGACAAGAATACAAACATGTATTCCTGACACTATAGGTCTAATAGTGCTGTTTAAGTCCCCAGTGGATTTTTCCAGCGGCGTACGATCTCCTTGTGGCAGGCTCCCCCGCTCCACCCCCTTGGCTGAGATCATCAAACATAGGAAAGCATTTGGAGGCTATCATGCATGCGCGGCATAACTCAGAAGAGGCAGTGTTTGCATGGACTGATTATACTCACCAGAACAACCACATTAAAGTGACACTCCAGTGCCAAAATACAAAAAAAAAAAAAAAAAAATCACTGTTTAGTAGTTATAACCCAAATAAAAACTTGCATTCATTTAATTATGTATTTTTTTTATTGGGGATAGATCTCAAATCAGCTTGCAAAACCTGCAGTTCTCTTGTCTGCTGCCATTTTTTTCTGGTTTAAGTCATACAGCACTCCCCCGTCCCACTACCCTTGTTTCCTTTGTGATTTTTTGTTTGTTTGTTTCTTTGTTTTTCTTTATTGTGGAATGTATATAAATTTATCTAAAGGTACACTTTGAAAGATAATATAGTCTAAGAAATAAAAAGTATCACAGATTTTTTAAAAACATTTTAATGCAATTGTTATACATAAAATCACAATATATAAACAAATTATTCAACTGCTTATAAAGTACATCATGAAAAATAATAGCAAAATAAAAATATTTTCTTAACACAAATACATAGATTTATTATTGAACCTGTCAGGGTATGAAAATGTTTAAGCAGAGGTAGGAGTTATAATACAGTGGTGTCATTTGGAAATGTGATTAAAAGGGCATCTATAAATGGTAGAGGTTGTTTTTGCAGAGTTTATAAGAAAACATAAATAAAAGTCACATTGTCCTGTGTTATCCTTTGCCCTTTTTGATCTATTATTATGTTCAAAACGAGCTTGTTGTTGCCTTTAACACAGACTGGGCACATGATTCTATGGCTAACAAAACCTGATTTATTAAATATTGTATGTGCCAAAGATCTCATTTCTTTTTTTTTTTTTTTTCTTTTTTTTTAAATACCTTAGGCACACCGGGGTAATCTCTAAATCCTGGACTGTTAGGTGTGCCTTGCAGGGATGCATTTACCACAAGGCAAACAAGGCATTTGCCTAGGGCGGCACTTTCAGGGGGGGGGGGGGGCGGCAAAAAATGCCACCCCAAGCTCCCAGGTAAATGCCTTGTGTGTACTGGGGGGCTCAAGTGCTGGCTGCCACCTTAGGGCTCCCCTCCCCCAGGTGTTAAAGTACTAATTTTCTAGCCGGGCAATGAGGGAGATATGTCCTAAAATTTTTTTAAATAATTGGTGAGTGTATGAGAAAATGTCTGTGTGTGTGTGTGTGTGTCTGGCAGTGAGTATGTTTGGGACTGTCAGTGAGTGTGTGTTTGTGTCTGTCATTGTGAGCGTGTGTGTCTGTCAATCAAAAAAAAGGCCTTGACACGAGTTGGTGGGGCAAATTTAGATAAGGGGTGTAGAATTTAGTCGTGCCTAGGGCAGCACAAATCCAGAATACACCACTGGTGCCTTGAGGAGCCCTGCTCTATGCAGAGAGTGGAGATATAACGTCATATCACTGCTTCCTTTACCGATTTCACTGCCCAGCATCCAACTGGAGAGTCCTAGCAGAGCGAGTTGTGCTCTCTCTCAGAAGTCTGGCTCTATTACAGTTCGGTTTGCATGCCAGCATCAAATAAAATAGGGAGGTCCATGCTCGCCTCAAATATTAAATAAATACATTTTCACGCAGCTAGAAAAACATTTTTAAGGGCACACTGTATTTTTTTCTTTTTACTTTAATCAGTGGATTATAACAGTTGCATTTACTTGAAGTCTTACTGGACTTTCCTCAAGTAATTTTAGTCCATCTCTTATCTGGCTCTTTTTCTCCCGACGCAGTTCTTGTCCAGGAGATTCTGGTAAAAGGATGTATTCTACCTGTTAAAACTCTTTATAAATACATATATTATACTCTTGCATGCTCCCTCCCCCCCCCCCCCCCCCCCCGGTTCAATTTGCCTCTTTGCATATGGGTGCAGGAAGCCTCTCCCAGTTTTTGGTCATTACTTTTTTGCAGATACCACGACTGAGTTTATCCCCATTATTGGTCAGTCTAGTTTTGATGCAATATTACAACATTCTAACCCAGTGGAAGAATTAAAATCATTAAAAAAAATCTAAAATCTGATCTGATTTTATTTCAATATGGAATGTAAAAAAAAAAAAAAGGTTTTTGTTGCACCTCCCATATACCCAATCAGGACAGGCTTAGATCAGTGCCAAGATTTCAGTGAACAGTTTACAGATCAGGGGTGTTTTTTTTTTTTTTTTTATCTTATATACTATAATACTGAGTTTAAAAGGTTATCCATTGCAATTCTTTGTTCAACCTTTGAGTATTTAAACTCGTGTAGTAAAAATAAAATTGTATGTTTTGATAGAATTCTTGGATTAAAGCTAAATGAAATGCTTCTGCAGGTCTGTTTTTCCCCTTCATTTTCATATAATGAATTTACAAGGTTAAGGTGGAGACAGCGTGTCTCCACTTTCGAAAACTTTTTGTTTTAAACACTGTTATATCGATCAGGCAAAATGCACGTTAACCCTTTGGGATACACTATGTTCTTTTAATGTTTGTATTGCTGGAAATAGAATGGTCTGGAGGAGAGTGCGTGAATGTCATTTTTCTTCATATGTGGTGGTCCTTAGCTAGGATATGTATTTGCTTAGCATGCTATTGTTTACATTTTCCATTAGACAGAGGGCTAATCCTGGCCATATGTTTTTTGTTTAGTAGGATTCCCTCTTACTATTTTCTAATTTGAAGGATATATTGAACACAGAGGATAATAAATTCAAATCTAAATTACCACAGATCAGTGCTTTATATGGGGGGGAAATGTCTTGTTTTTAAGGGTTTATTAAAACAACGTTCAATCTTTGAAGGAAAATCTTAATTTGTTTTAAAGTTTAATTAAACCTTTAATTTATTTGATTTTATCTCACTTTGGCACTCAATGGGTTAAGAAGGCTAACGATCCATTCCAAATGAACATTTAAAACAAAGTTAGCACTTTTCTGAAAATTATATTATTAAATAAATCATTGCAAATCACCTATAGATAGTGTTAATCTTTCTTTCATGCAATGCTCCATTTATTTTAAAATATATTGAAAAATGTTAGCAAGTCAACGATCCAGTTGAGTTCAGGCACAGCCAGGGCACGCAATGCAAATGTGGAGGAGATAAAAAAATACATTGCATTTGTTTCTCCTTTTCTACTAACTGTATCCAAAGGGCAACATTTACAGTGGTGATTGACAGGAGGCCAAAATGGAGGCACACAATTTCATTGTATATGTGGGGATTTCTACATTTAATTCTATTTTTCACACCTGACAAAAACATATTTGCTTGAATGTCCCCCTTTAAATTAAAGTTTTACTAACGTTTTGTATTCTTTTGTTTTTCTGTTTACAGTGCGGTTTCTTTGATAGAGCACGACCTCCTCAGGGGGATGTTACAGATGACACGCAGCAACTAACCAACAAGACAGTGGAGGCTTGATCAATAACCCAAATGCGTTCGAGTTAAGAAACGAGATAAACAGTTATTTTTCTACAAAGTTCTCTTTGTGAATGTACCTGAGTCATGACAATGTCATGAGTTGGAGCTGGCCAGAAACTCTACGAATATTCATTGAAGAGCTTTTTTTCGTTGCCTTAAAAAAAAACAGAAAGAAAAACATTCTCCAACACAGTAATGGTTTGTTTTTTTACTTGAATAGTCCCCAGAGTTTGTTTGGATGTGTTGAATATGCATGCTGTGTGCACTCTTAAGACATTTTATAGTTAATTGACTTTCAGTAAGGCAGTGCCTTTATTACTGTAACTCTGGGATTTCACTAGCCTTAAGACCACTACTGTTACGTGAAGGGGTTTGTTTTTTGGACACCTACCTGAACAAAATACACATGAATGGTTGGAAATGAGTGGATAAGCCTTTGGAAATATCTGGGAATATTGGGAAAGTTTGCAAAAAAAAAAAAAAACTTGTAAGAGAAGCACAAATATGTATTTTTTCATTATCTCTTCGAGATTTCAAGCAATTACAATGTTATTGGCTCCTTGAAACACACAGCTGTAATATTGTCCTAATAATGGTATTACCAGTTTTCCACCAAGCACCACTTTATGGAAACAAAAGACAAAGGACTTGTAACACTTGCAAAAAAAAAATGGCTTTAAGTTCGCCCTTTACAATGAAGACTATATTGCCTTGATCAGGAGTCACAATGAATTTACAGGACTAAAACGAAAGCTCTATTTTCATATCTGTTGGCTGTATTTTTCACACCAAAGACTACGACTTGCCTGTTACAATGCAACATGGCTTTCTGTTTGGACTGCGGTTATGAGATCCAGGTTTTCAGCGCAGAGCCCAAAAAGAAACATTAATTACATGGAAAAGAATGGTCTGCACACCATAATATGCAAGTAATATCCTAATGCGATGTTCTATGCCTCTTCAAGAGGCAACGGAGCCCAAGTTAATGAGTAGAAAATGGGTCAGGGCAATGAATGCACTTGCAGATATTTTGGAATGAAATAAAATATAAAAAGGAACCTACACAACATCTATTGAAGCATAGGTCATGACAAGTGAGAAGTAATTATCCCATCTGGTCTGCACATTTTCCTGTCTACCTTGAAACCTCACACATATTCTTTTCACAAATTCTTACTCACACGCCAATATTTTTTTAACTTCCTTAACATTTTTTATTTAACCACTTCAGCAGGACATCTAATACACTCTAAGTAAAACAGCGTATTGCCTTTCACTCTTCCACATTCCGTCTGTAATTTGCAAACCACTTGCTCAAGTGGTCTTCTTTAAAAACGCTTTCAAAACTATTTTTTTTTATATGTTAAGTATGTTTTTTTTTTTTGTTTTTTTTTTAAATGTGTCCATTCTCGTTTTTCCTTTTCATTTTTACTTGATTTATTCTCAATGGCTCCCTCTGATGCTAGTTCGGATAGTTGCAATGTGTTTAAAGATAACTTTTTTTATTTGGGACAATCAATAGATGTGGAATCTGTTGTGTTTTGTTTTCAATGGGAGATTAACTACCGTGGTAAAGCCTGCACTATACCATTAACAACAGTTATTCCAAAATGTGACGTTCTATACATTTATGTTGTATATACTATTGAATTTCCAAGAGCCACAATGGTTCAAAAAATAACGTTTGCATCTTTCATAGAATCAATACTTTTAAAGGGACACTATAGTCACAAAAACAACTTTAGCTTTGTGAAGCAGTTTTAGTCTATAGAGCATGCTTCTGAAGTCTCACTGCTCAATTCTCTGCCATTAAGGAATTAAATCCCTGCGTTTCTGTTTATGTAGCCCTAAGCACACCTCCCCTGGCTGTGACTCACACAGCCTGCATGAAAACAAAATTGTTTCATTTTCAATCAGAGCGTTTATCTCCTGCTCTGTAAATTGAAATTTAATCACGTGCAGGAGTCTCCTGCGGGATCTAGCAAGTTATTAACAGAGCAGGACATACGGAATTCTAAATAAATCAGAATTTGCAAGAAAGGAAGTGTAAACATTAGATTACTCTTTGCAGGAAGTGTTTAGGAAGGCTGTGTAAGTCACATGCAGGGAGGTGTGACTAGGGCTGCATAAACAAAGTCATTTAACTCCTAAATGGCAGAGAATTGAACAGTGAGACTACAAGGGTATCATTTATATACAAAAACTGCTTCATTAAGCTAAAGTTGTTTTGGTGGCTATATTGTCCTTTTAACAAAAATATATATGCATCATTGCATTTGTCTGCCACAAAGCTGATCATTATCAGTAGGCATTTGCTCTCAGCATAAAATCTTATGTGACTTCTAGTCCAGAGAGAGACACGCAGTTGCATGTGAAATAACCATTGTGCATCATGTTAGAGCAACTCTGTTATGTTTTGTTTGTAGCATGATACAATTGTTTATCAAGATCAAGCTTTATTTTCTTTCCATGTTTTCACAGTATTTAATTAGTAAAGTTAATGTAACTATAGTGACTATTTTATATTTACTACAGTATTGTAGTTTCCCTAGTTGCAATTTCAGAATTGTAGCTGACCGCCCATCAGAAAAATTAGAATAGAGAAATTGAATATTGTTGTAAGGTAATTAACATTTTGACCGATCCTGTCTGTGCCTACAGAAAGAGAGGCCATAAGGTAAAGTAGTATCTCCTATACTTAGCATGGAACACATTATGAAAAAAAAATATATATGGCCAAGTTTAATAAATACTTTACTTTATGCTAAAACAGATTACTAAAAGATCTGTGAGAACTCCTATTGTGATATTTAATGAAACAGAACATCAACTATAGGAGAACCTGTTATCACCTTAAATCTGTTATTTTCAGAATTAAAAGATATTTCTGAAGATGTTAAGTATGTTCTGAAAATGTGTGCCTCCAAAAAGTTTCTAAACTTATTTTTAACATGTTGTGGCACTTTAAGGTAAATGATGCCGGCCACAAGGGGTTGGCTTATTTTCCTCATAAAATGTGTAGAGTGTCTCATGCCACTGGGTTTTTGTTTGTTTTTTTGTGTGTATTTGGATTAACTGAAAAAGCTAAAATGAACCAAATAAGGTTACTGTGAGCTGCCATTTTGCCTTTCACCATTTGGCAGCTAGGGTACTAGCATAAATCCCAGTCACTAAGAAACCTTGTATTTCAGAATGATGGCATGATGTCATTGATTGTAACGTGTTCTATAAACAGGAATCTGTCAGAGTTATTCACAATAGTGTGAATTATCAGGTATAGAATATGAATTAGACGTGATTATCAAATGTTATCGCACATCAGTAAAATTGGAGAAATCATTTGTTTCTAGTTTAGCTATTTTGTCCTAAGAATTTAAATTTCAATTTGAATTCCAAACAATTAGTCTTTAGTTTATAACCCTGCCTGCGATATTAGCATTTTAAAAGCATCACTTTTCTTTAATAGGCTCAGAAGGTTTGCGGTGAGAGTATATTTGACTACAGGAGCAGTTAGACGTGTTTTTGTAGACCAGATTCCCTTGTAGAGTTGGAGCAAGATGGTGGATTCCACAGACATTATTTTTATACCTGCTTTTTATTATGTGTAAAAATTGGCAGCTGTGGTTTTTTTACAACTTGTAGTCCAAGTCTGGACCCATTATATACTCCCGAATCAACTGTCCAAAGATACTACCCTGTACAAACCACTATATCAAACAATGTAGATTTGCACCATTTCTTTAAAAAGGTTTATACCACTTTTACAAACACATTTTGTTTCTAATATGTATTTTATGAACATTCATGTTGAATAAAAATGTCTGTTTCCTTATAGGTACAGAAGAATAAAAAAATGTATGTTTTAATGGTCATATCGAAATATGTATGTGTTGTTATCTTAAAAGTATACTGCATACAGAGAGTAATATTTCTAACAATATTTCAGACTTTTACAATGCTTGAATATGTGTCAAACTTGATTTCCATGAAGTTGCAATTAAATACATGCACATTTTCATGGCAACCGATTCAATGTGGATGTCCATAAGTCAACATTATATTAACTTTATCTACCTGAAAGAGAATGGGAATTCATTTTGGCACTTATATAATCCTCACAATTTTTTTTTTTAAAGTGGAACTGTAACTTTGCAGGATTTTTTATATTATGTTTACTTATCACCTATTTACAGCAAATATCTTTTTTTGAGGTCATAAAAAAAATTAAATGTAGAAATCTATGCTCTATTTATTCAAATCCTCTAACTGGGCTCCTCCATATTTTGGCTCCCTATCAATCATCATTATAAATGTTGCCATTTCATCCATTGGCAGTCTTAAGTGTGCCAAACAGAATAGATACATATTATTCTCCTCTTCATTTACATTGTATGCCTTGGTTGTGCCAGAACTGACTTGGATTGTGATGTCCCTTCCTCCATATCTTTAATATACATGTAAGCGAAAATGGAGGATCACATTAAAAATGGTTAAAATAAATTTTAGCTGATATTCAACTTATTATTCAATCCTGTACGTGACAGTTTCCCTTTAGACCTACTTGAATTTTTCTCCTAGTACTAAGGAAAAGGTGTGATCAATGCATAATTTTTTAGAAATGAATGCAGTAAACTTGTCAGAATAACACCACCTCTATTTTCATATAGCCATTAAAATAAGCCATAATTATGTTTTACTTCACTGTTCTTGAAAGAAATGCCATTTTATGTTATGTTAATATCATTCTGTGCGCAATAATATTTATTAATCCTTCTGTATCTTTGTAATAAATATTTGCAATGTGCTCTTAATATCATGTCTCGTGTATATCTGGTTGGAAGAAAACTATACTTTTGTTTTTCATTGTGCTCTATAAATTTGTGAAATTAATGTAATCAGCTAATAGCTGGTCTATATTTAAACATGCCAGCAAAAGGTATATATATATAAGTAATTGTCTTCCTTGTACTTGACATAAAACACGCACAATGAAGTTATTGGTATACGTTCTTTGAATAGAAGTCAAGAAAAAGGAGTTTTTAAATTGTATTTTAGAGAGGTAACCTTCTAAATGTTCCACTCTTCTCCTTTTCAAACTAAAAAGTTATTTTAGCAGAGTTTATCTCCTTCAGTCTTAAAAAACCACCCACAATGAATTTACCGTAGTCAGTTTTACTATTCAGTGACCCCCTTTAAAATGCCCTAACGTGTAGTAAAAGCACCCACCAGCCATTAAGTTTTGCTCCCATTAAATTTTATTGGAAAGAAAGAAAACCTCATCCAGAGATTGTAGTTAGAGGCAGCACCTGAAGAACCTGTCAAGATAAATCACCCTCAACTCCCAAGCACACTCTAACATAATTCCTTCAGTATTGATATTACACACATGCAGTACTGTGGGGAAAGTGATGGAAACCATGTTAAAGGATAGGATTGTTGAACATCTAAAAACACATGGATTTCAAGATCAGAGGCAACATGGGTTTACTTCAGGGAGATCATGCCAAACTAATCTTATTCATTTTTTTGATTGGGTAACTAAAATTATAGATCAGGGTGGTGCAGTAGACATTGCTTACCTAGATTTCAGTAAAGCTTTTGACACTGTTGCACATAGAAGGCTTATCAATAAACTACAATCTTTGAGTTTGGATTCCAATATTGTTGAATGGGTAAGGCAGTGGCTGAGTGACAGGCAACAGAGGGTTGTAGTCAATGGAGTATATTCGAAGCTTGGGCTTGTCACCAGTGGGGTACCTCAGGTATCTGTACTTGGACCCATTCTCTTTAATATTTTTATTAGTGATATTGCAGAAGGTCTTGATGGTAAGGTGTGTCTTTTTGCGGATGATACTAAGATATGTAACAGGGTTGATGTTCCAGGAGGGATAAACCAAATGGAAAATGATTTAGGTAAACTAGAAAAATGGTCAGAGTTGTGGCAACTGACATTTAATGTGGATAAGTGCAAGATAATGCATCTTGGACGTAAAAACCCAAGGGCAGAGTACAGAATATTTGATAGAGTCCTAACCTCAACATCTGAGGAAAGGGATTTAGGGGTGATTATTTCTGATGACTTAAAGGTAGGCAGACAATGTAATAGAGCAGCAGGAAATGCTAGCAGAATGCCTGGTTGTATAGGGAGAGGTATTAGCAGTAGAAAGAGGGAAGTGCTCATGCCATTGTACAGAACACTGGTGAGACCTCACTTGGAGTACTGTACACAGTACTGGAGACCCTATCTTCAGAAGGATATTGATACCTTAGAGAGAGTTCAAAGAAGGGCTACTAAACTGGTTCATGGATTGCAGGATAAAACTTACCAGGAAAGGTTAAAGGATCTTAACATGTATAGCTTGGTGGAACTTGTCACAACTTGTACAAGCACCAACTAGAAGGGACGCTTGTCTGGACCTGGTTTTAACAAACAACGTTGATCTTTTGACCAACATTCAAGTAGGTGAGCACTTGGGAAATAGTGATCACAATATAGTGTCCTTTGAAATAAACTAAAAAAAAACAAAAGCACATGGGGTATACTAAAACATATAATTTTAAAAAGGCCAATTTCAATAAGATATGGGAAGCTTTACAATATATTGACTGGCATAAACTCTTTAGTGAAAAGAACACTGAGGATAAATGGATCATCTTCCAACAAATATTAGAAAGGTACATTTCTCAGTATGTACCATTGGGAAATAAATATAAAAGAAACAAATTAAAACCAATGTGGCTTAGTAGAGTAGTAAAACAAGAGATTAAAAATAAGAAAAGGGCATTTAAAGCATTTAAATCAGACAAATCAGATGCATCTTATAAAAGATATAAGAAAGCAAATAATGCGTGCAAAAAGGCAATTAAACTTGCTAAACTTCAAAATGAAAAAATGATAGCTAAAGAGAGCAAAACCAACCCCAAAGCATTTTTTAAGTACATAAATTCTAAAAAAAAAAAAAAAATTAAAGTATAGGTACACTTAAAACTGAAACGGGGGTGTTAGTTAATGAAGACCAAGAAAAGGCAGGAATTCTAAATAACTATTTCTCCTCCGTATATATTAAAGAAGAACCCATGGCAATAGATGTGCAAATGATTGCTACCAAAAACTTGCAGAATAATTGTAATTGGTTAACTCAAGACAATGTGCTGCAGCAACTAAAGAAAGTTAATATAAACAAAGCTCCAGGGCCTGACGGTATCCATCCACGTGTACTTAAGGAACTAAGTGTAGAAATAAGTGAACCTCTGTTTTTAATCTTTCAAGATTCTTTTCTTTCAGGAAGTGTTCCGGAGGATTGGAGGAAGGCAGATGTGGTTCCTATATTCAAAAAGGGTTCAAAATCCTTGCCTGGAAATTATAGACCTGTGAGCTTAACTTCTGTGGCTGGTAAAATATTTGAAAGGTTATTAAGGGATAATATTCAAGAATTCCTTGAGAAGAATATGGTTATCAGCAAAAATCAGCATGGTTTTATGAAGCACAGGTCATGTCAAACTAACTTGATTGCGTTCTACGAAGAAGTAAGTAGAAGTATAGATCAGGGTGTTGCAGTGGATGTGATCTATTTGAATTTTGCCAAGGCATTTGATACAGTTCCACACAAAAGATTAGTGTTCAAACTCAAGGAAATCGGTCTCGATGAAAATGCTTGTTCTTGGGTAGAACATTGGCTTAAAAACAGAATACAAAGAGTTGTTGTTAATGGTAAATTTTCAAGCTGGACAGAGGTGGCAAGTGGTGTCCCTCAAGGGTCTGTTCTGGGACCCCTTCTATTTAACATTTTTATAAATGATCTTGAAGACAGCATTGAAAGTCATGTTTCAGTGTTTGCAGATGACACAAAACTTTGTAAAATAATACAATGTGAGCAAGATATTACTTTGCTGCAGAAGGATTTAGATAGACTGGAGGACTGGGCACTCAAATGGCAGATGAAATTTAATGTTGAAAAATGCAAAGTTATGCACTTCGGCGTAAAGAATACACAAACAACGTATACCCTTAATGGAAGTGAATTAGGGATAACAACACACGAAAAGGACTTGGGAATTGTTATAGACAACAAACTATGCAACAATGTGCAATGTCAATCAGCAGTGGCCAAGGCCAGTAAGGTATTGTCATGCATGAAAAAGGGCATTCATTCTCGGGACGAGAATATCATTTTGCCTCTCTATAAATCACTGGTAAGACCACATATTGATTATGCTGTGCAATTTTGGGCAAATGTTCTAAAGAAGGATATCATGGCACTAGAAAAAGTGCAGAGGCGGGCTACAAAATTAATAAAAGGAATGGAACATATCAGCTATGAAGAAAGGTTAACAAATTTAAACCTATTTAGTTTAGAAAAATGTCGCCTGAGAGGGGATATGATAACATTATACAAATATATTCGGGGCCAATACAAACCATTGTGTGGAAATCTATTCACAAACCGGACTTTACATAGGACACGAGGCCATGCGTTTAGACTGGAAGAAAGAAGATTTCGTCTAAGGCAAAGGAAAGGTTTTTTTACTGTAAGAACAATCAGGATGTGGAATTCTCTGCCTGAAGAAGTGGTTTTATCAGAGTCCATACAGATGTTCAAACAGCTACTAGATGCATACTTGCAAAGACAGAATATTCAAGGATATAATCTTTCAATGTAGGGTAATAACTGCTTGATTCAAGGATAAATCTGACTGCCATTCTGGGGTCAAGAAGGAATTTTTTGTCCTAGCTTGTTGCACAATTGTGCTTCAAACTGGGTTTTTTTTTTTTTTTGCCTTTTGGATCAACAGCAAAAAACAAATGTGAGGAAGGCTGAACTTGATGGACGCAAGTCTCTTTTCAGCTATCTAACTATGTAACTATGTAAGACGAGACAGGGGGGATATGATAGAAACATTTAAATACATAAAGGGAATCAACACAGTAAAGGAGGAGACTATATTTAAAAGAAGAAAAACTACCACAACAAGAGGACATAATTAGAGGGACAAAGGTTTAAAAATAATATCAGGAAGTATTACTTTACTGAGAGGGTAGTGGATGCATGGAATAGCCTTCCAGCTGAAGTGGTAGAGGTTAACACAGTAAAGGAGTTTAAGCATGCGTGGGATAGGCATAAGGCTATCCTAACTATAAGATAAGGCCAGGGACTAATGAAAGTATTTAGAAAACTGGGCAGACTAGATGGGCCGAATAGTTCTTATCTGCCGTCACATTCTATGTTTCTATGTTTCTATGCACAAATTAAAGCAGCACTACCAACCCTCCCACACACACACACACCAATCCAGAATGAGCATTTCATAAAGATGACATCTTTATGTAATTCTCACATTGACTGTGTTGCAATTTTATTGAAATTTCAACCCAGTCAAAAGATATACTAAGACAAAGTTGAGATTGATTGACAAACGACAGAGCTACCTTTTGTCATGCCCTCAGGCATCACTAGTGATGACTGAGGGGGAAAAGGCTGTGTCTGTGTCCTCATGGACCTTCAGATTTGTACTCTTGCACATAAGCAAGAGTACAAGGCTGATGTTGTCTCCTGGCAACTGAAGGAGCTAAAGAGGACCAGCAGGAAGGAGTTGGCATCAGCCGCGATGGACAGGTTCAGGTAAATATAGCTCACCTTCTCCAGCACTACTCGTGCACTGCACTTCCAGTAGAACAAGCACCATCATGGGGTCTATGAAAATTAGGAGGAGGTGATATTTAAAAAGTAATGGTTCGCAAAATGCCTAATAATACAATTTATGGTGGTCCGGAAGTCTTGTAACTCACCAATGAAAACAATGAGTGAGTCTCATACCCCTTTTCCTGTGCTCAATTTAATTATCCAACTCCCATTCTCAGAAAATCGGCAGAACATATTAATAGGTGTAGGATTGATAATATGGTTATGACTGAGGTAAATATCAAGACTAATGGCACTCCTTTGCCAAAGGAATGGACCTATACACCAGTATCAACCATCACATCTGGAGCCCCTAGGACAAATTTAAAAAAAATCACAGAAACATTCATACCAGCCAAATTGTAGGACATGTATCTCCTGACTCTCCAGCATTCAATGGCAAGTAAGGTATTGCTGATTGTTGATCAAGTCTACAGGATTATTGTTATTTCGAAAGGTTTCATATTCAGCTAGATTATGTCACCATAAGTATTATCAATTGGTCTGAAATGTATCTTTCTTTTGTTAAAAATATTAGCTATTATGAATGCATTTGAACCTGTGGGTTCCATCATCAAGGAAGAGCCTTCTGGGCTCCATGGTAAAATAAGAATTCTCAAGGTAATGAGCAGAATTAACTGTTAGCAGTAAAACTTTGTGGTCAAATGCAGTTGCAACTGGATTCTAGAAAAGTGTTGAAGCAACTGTTGTATTTTTCTCTCGGGTTGTCTCAATTCATTGAGATATTATATCTATAATATCCCTTCTACTGCTCTCTTGCATAATGCCACACCAGTATGGTGATATATACCAGTACCCTCATTCAATACTAATCAAAGCTGTTCAACCAATCAAAGAAAACATGCCTTGTATCACGGGTAGGCAACCTTCGTCACTCCAGATGCTGTGGACTGCATCTCCCATGATGCTTACCAGCATTATGGCTGTAAGCATTATGGGACATGTAGTCAATAACATCTGGAATGACAAAGGTTACCTATCCCTGCCTTATATCATGTATATGTTTACATCATATATAGGTTAACCTCCAAGTAAAGCCAAATGGCCCCTGCCATCTGGACAAGTATTGGAAAAAAAAGTAATGGCAGCCACAAATCTTCACAATTTCTATCACAACTCCTTCAGCTAAGACTGCCAGAAACGGCATTGTTATAGAGGTGCTTAGAACAATTGTAGAACATTTTAAAGAAAACAGCATATGGACAGCTTTTATGTTCTACCGATGAACATACATTTTTGATTTCCAGGTGCACTTCCAAAACAGTTCATAGTAGGCTTGACTTCAGAACAAGTCTGTGTTTTTGAAATGTTTGAGATTACAAATGTGTATAATACGTAATAAAACAGCGTGGGTCGTATATCTGGCAAATAATATGTTCCTGTGAGCCTCTTCTAGTGTAATACATGTACTGTTATAATAGTAGAAAAGGCTGTGCTGCTTGCTTTATTGCCCTGCTCCTCTGAAAAACAGCTCATTAGGTCCTCACTCTGGATGTGTCTATCTCAAAACATGTGTAGTCACTGATTCATGGATTTATTGTCCTTTTTTGTTGTTGTTAATACCTGATGAAAAGTCTGAGAACAAACAGAGATAACACCCTTACAAAAATGGTGCATGACTACTCTGGTGGACTCAGTTGTCCATTTCAAACACATCCATGTTTTTTCCTCCAAAAACAGCTTTTATCATTTGGTTTTAGCTATTTGCCCAATTGACTTCAAAGTAAGGTTCACTCTGTTGTATATATTGGAGCATGGGAATTTTTCGTTAGTTGAAATAAGACATAGTCTGAATCTCAGTGTAGCTGTGTCACAAGGGATATTTAATCTGCACTAAATTAACTGTCACAAAACACACTCAATGCTAAAGCCAATGCCATTCAATGAGCAGTACAAACCACATCACGTCACAGGGTTTTTTTTAATTATCCCAACTGCCCTGGAATGTAGTCAGTCAGGAAGTAGTTCATTAAATTAAATAAGATCTGCGTATATTTATTAAGAGCTGTAGGGAAGTGCATGAGACTAACTATGACTATATATAAATACATATATATATGTATATTATACAGCACACAGCTTGTGATGTATACTATAAAATGTATATATATATATATATATATATATATATATAAGGGTGAGAAGGGTGAGCCTGTCGGTGGAGCCTGTAATTGTGGGAACTGTTACCCGGCCTATAAATACACAGGCCTCCCCTTCCGATACTGCCTGGTTCAGTACAGATCCATCTACTTCCGGTTCAAAGGTCATCAACACAAACTACCTAAACTCCAAACAAGCTGGTCTTGGCCTTGTGTGGCCCATGCAAGTATTTATTTTACCTCCCTCTAGTAAAAAAAAAAACCAGACACCTCCCTCAAAGCTAATGGGGCACTGCCGTGTCCGGCCCAGCCTCGGCTTTTCCTGTTTGATATTTATTACAACAAAACTGTAAATTTGTTCATCTGGCCCACCTTGAATCACTACGACACAACTGTGGCCACTCATTTGGGCAATTACATATGACATAAGACTTACATTTATCACTATTGGCCTTCTGCTGCAATACCTCTACACGGCATTATCTTCATATGTTACATACGACCCTCTGTGGGCAATTTTGCCTACTCATTTGGTGCAAATACATACAACATTTCCAGCTTTACAAGGGTCAACTAAAATCCTTTCATACTATGGTTGACTATCCCTCTTGGCCTTGGAGATTGAACCTGCGACCCAAGGGTTAGAACAGATTCTGCTGATGCATTAGCCCACTGAGCTATTCACCGGCCTTATTATTGTATAATATATTGACACTACCTGTCGAGAGAGGTGGCTTGGGCCTTCCACATATCTAAAGATACTATGTTGAGGTATTATGTGCGCGAATTAGAGAATGGATGGCTATAGATAAGGGGAAGCCGTAGTATAAGATAGAACAGGATTTTATAAAGGTTAAGTTGGAGACCCTTGGCAGAATTGTAAATTAAAATTACTATCACCCTCTAAACACCCAATTATAAACCACACCATACAGATTTGGAGAAGGCTTAAAGATAGATGGGGGCTATCCCCGGGACTATCTGTATTCTTTCCAATAGCATCTAATTTGGATTTCCAGTTTGGGCCGGGTTATAAACTATTGGAAAAGTTAACAGGAGATGCAGACCCTTCAGTAACAGGTTTAATAACAGATGAAATACCCAATAGATTAAGAGAGTTCCCTTCATGGGACAATATGACAGCTCTTATAGATAGAATGGGTATCATGTATTTAAAGTTTTTCATAAACCAAAAAGTGTTACCATATTGGCAGAGAGAACAGAGTTTGAGTCACTTTGTGGTCCTGGAATAGAGATAAAACGTTACCTGTCCAGTATATATAGTTTAATTCATTAGGGAGCCATGGAAAAGACTGTCCCTTCATTCCAATTGAAATGGATGCAAGGTTTGAACATGCAAATGGACAGCAACGATTGGTCATTTGTGTTCAACATGGGGATGAAAGCCCAGGTGAGCACTCCTAGGAAAATTATATTTTTTAAAAGAGTTACTAGATGGTACAATACTCCAGACCGACTTAAAAAATACGGAGCAACGGCTTCAGATGGCTGTTGGAGATGTGGCGAGAGGGGGGCGAATATGGAACATATATGGTGGGAGTGCAAACTTATTAGGAGCTACTGGTTACAGGTACTGAGTGTCATTTATAAAATTTTACCAATGCCCGATCAATTATCCCCATCCAAGATTCTATTGGGTTGGCCAGCTTCCTTCAAGGAAAATAACAAACAGATATTGCTGAGTTACTTATTGAATGAGGCAAATGCTTTGATCCCATTGTATTTGCTTAAATCTAGTATCACGACTAAAGAACAATGGATTCTTAGAGTGGAAACTTTGAGGGAATTTGAAGAAGTTCATTGGGCCATTCAGGGGAAGAGAGACCATTATGAGAGGACATGGGAACTCTGGCGAGCGTATTGGGAAGAAACACCATAGCAAGATTACGTTAAGACATACTGAGTTATTAGACCACTAATGTTAGAAGTATTGGCAGAACCCCCCCCCCCCTTTTTTTTTTCTTCTTTCCTTCTTCTCTTTTCTCCCTTTTCTTTCTTGGATTGTTTAAAGCATATGATGATATGGGACTTTGATAATGCTATTCGGCAATGGCGTAAAGCAGTCCCAATATCTGACGCAAAGAAAAGTTAAACAAAATTATCCCCCTACCTACCCCCCTCACCCTAAAAATAATGAGGGGGGGACCTTTAAGTAAGTGCTTGTAAAAAAAAAAAAAACTTATCATTCGATGATTTCTTTCTTCTAAAATCTTATTTTTTCAGCCCCAAAAAAGGCCAAATAAAAAACCATAATAACCGACGCAATTCTAAAAAAAAAAAACGAGCGCAAACAAAAATAATCCTTCTTCACCCGGCGAGGGCTCCGCACAGACTGAGCTCTGCAGGGCGGGGGAAGGCTTATAAAGGGTTTAAGCCATCCAATCAGAGTGCTCTGACAGGTAAATGAAGAGACTGACAGGTAAGTCTCTACATTTACCTGTCACAGCACTCTGATTGGCTGGTTTGATATCCACCAATCAGAGTGCTCTGTGTCATTTTACACAGCGTGGGAAAGTTCTTTGGAATTTTCCCACGCTGTGTAATTTGACTCATAACTCTCTGATTGGTTACTTAATCCACCTTATTAGTATTTAGGGCCCCCCCGCCGGTCAGGGGTGGGGGCCAAGGGGAGGACCTTAGGTCCCCCCCCTTATTAGTATTTAGAGCCCCCACCCGCCGCTGAGGGGTGGGGGCCAGAGGGGAGGACACTAGATCCCCCCCTTATTAGTATTTAGGGCCCCCACCCGCCGCTGAGGGGTGGGGGAAAGGGGCAGGACATAAGTTCCCCCCCCTTATTCCAGTTTAGGGCACCCACCCATCGCTCAGGGGTGGGGGCCAGGGGGAGGACATTACGTCCCCCCCTTATTCTTGTTTAGGGCCCCCACCCACCCGTAAGGGGTGGTGGCCAGGGGGGAGGACATTAGGTTCCCCCTTATTAGTATTTAGGGCCCCCACCCGCCGCTCAGGGGTGGGGGCCAGGGGGGAGGACATTAGGTCCCCCCCTTATTAGTATTTAGGGCCCCCACCCGCCGCTCAGGTTATCTACCAAGCGGCTGCAAGAGAAGTCCCGAGGTGCCGAAGTCCTGAAATTCCGAAATGCCGAAGTTCCAAAATTCCGAAGTGTCGAAGTGCCGAAGTTGCCGAATTTCCGAATTGTCGAAGTGCTGAAGTGCCGAAGTTCCGAAGTTGCCGAATTTCCGAAGTGTCGAAGGGCCGAAGTTCCAAACTGCTGAAGTGCCGAAGTTACCGAAGTTCCGAAGTCTTGAAGTGCCGAATTGCCGAAGTCCCGAAATGCGAAAATCCCGAATTGCGGAATGCCGAACCGAACCGAAAATTTTCCCCATGCACATGCCTACAGGTTACATCACCAGTTACAATCCAGCATGTTTCCTCTTCTTAAAGTATCACACCAGCATGACCTCCGGCACGCAATACAGAATGTGTCCCACATAGAGGGGGGTGGCCCAAAGCAACAGTAAAGCTGCTGCTGGTGCCCCCCTTTAAGAAGCACCATAGACGGCCACCTAATCAGCCTATAGGATGCGCCGGCCCTGTACTCGAACATCAGTTCAGCAAAACACAAACGACTTACACTACAACTAGTATAACTCGTCTTATTATCCCTGACCACAAATATATATGTATATAGTCCTCCACTCCGATCCTCATATGTACACAGAATAAAAAATGAAAGAACAAATAGAACATTAAAGAAACACTTCAAGCACAATAACAAGGTAGGATCATTGCACAGGTTTTGCTGTCATAATGTATTAAGAGATTTATCACAAAGCCTGCTTTAGCACTATATTATACAATTGGAGGTACCGATTTTTATACATATTTCATCTGTTTTTGTTTATTTTTCCATGTGATGAATGGAATTGCAGATTTATAGAATATGTTCAGTTTCTACTCACTGGCTGAGACATTTCCTGATTTGATTAGAGTTCATGGCACAAACTGAAAAACTTTGTTGGTAAAAGTGGGATTTGTTTTCAACATATACTTTGTATTTTCTTAATTAACAATGGGGTCCCCTCCAACCTCTAATGTTCAATTTCCATTATTTGCTTTCACCAGATGTGTACCTATTCTAATTAATATGTCTGCCAAATATCAGCAATAAATAGCACATCTGAGGAAAATGTGGAACTACTCACAGGCATTACAATACTTGGATAAGTCAGAGACCTTTCCCAGATACCTCCTACAAGATAATAATGGAAGTGGTCTAGCTGGGAGAAAGGATACTTGGCTGTAGGATTCAACCTGCAATGGTGGGAGGTGGGCAGTGGGTGAAGAAAGAAACAACCGACTCGATGAAAGGATTGTCACTCCACTACGCAGCTATACAAGAATACCTGAGAATTCTTGAAATTTTTTCCTGAAGGTTATAAGGTTGACACGTAATTGCAAGTTGTCTAACAGTACCAACTCTGGCAAAATAACTGCAAAGTAACCGAAGTAACCATAAACCCAGCCATGCCAGTTCTGCCCATTTCCAGTAGTCATTGCAAGTGAAATGGTAAAGGCTCTGTTAAGAGTAGCATTCTCATGTATGCTAATTAGATGTACATGGAAAAGCAGAACTAAACTACATCAGTGACTAAAGTTTTACTTGCCAGAAATTAGCTAGGGAATTCCAAATTTTAGGCCAAAATCCGAGATCCTTCCCAATTCATATTTGTATTAACCAAAGTTCCATCATGTCTCACTTCCATATTAAATGAATAATCTCCAGATGTCCAGATATAACTGCACCATTTAGATGCACATAATTATTTAAAAAAAAATATCAAAGCTTTATCAACACTGCATAATGCAGAAGCATCTCACAAACACATTTTTAGTCAAAATTATATTACAAGCCATTGTTTCAAAAATTGGCAGTCATTTTATATTTCCCTCTTCCCTCTCAGTTTGATTTGTGAGCTGTTACTATGTAACACTTAATAGACCTACATTAAATATTATCTGAAAAGTCGTTTGGGACCGTCAAGAAAATTATGAACAGTTGATCAGGATGAAGAGATTGCCGGATCCAATAACTATTTGTGCTGTAGGTACAGATAGAGTGACTTCATTCTGTAATGCTATCTTCTTGTGATGTTTTGTAGTAGTCTTGTATTTTACGTATATATTATTTACGGGGCTTGGAATATATCCATGGCCCAGATGTAGTTTTATGTTGGTGCCCCTTGATAATAAAACAGCTTAAGATTAATCTTATGGCTCTGCAGGAATGTTTTTAATATTCAATTCGGTTGCTATAATGTTCCTTTTAATATGTGCAATATGGTATTTAAGGGACATTTCTGATTACTCCCAGCCAAGGTCTGGATTCAAAAGGAAATTGTCCTAGTATTAAAATATGACAATTGGCTTGGAAGTCACTATTAAATGATATATTTTATGTAGAATTCCCCTGCTGTTCGAAAAGTATAATAGAATCCTGCACATAAATATGTTTTCACATAGAGATCACTGTCGTAAAGATTTCAAAAAGAAATATTATTTTTGGAGTTTTCTTTCTCTTTATTAGAGTAATGGTAAAATGATACGCATAAAAAATGCACACAGTTCGTCTCCTGCCATGTTTGTTACAAAAATACACACTGATATGTCTAAAATAATTCTCCAACGGTTCTTCGTTTAATTTCTGCAAGGATAAGTACATTCACTTCACCTTGTGGTCGTGTTTTTAGAAGATAAACTTATCCCGACTCATTGTAACAAAGTTAAATGATGCACTTTTTTAAATTTCAAATGGAATTTTTGAGAAACAGTCAATTTGAAGAATACGTGTGATCTCATACTAACAGCTGTATTTATACACTTAAGTGTATTTGTATTTTGCTTACAGCATATATGTGGCAAATATTTGACTTCAACAAAAAATATGTGTAGGATATTTAATAGATCTTATAATTTTATCTTCTTTAGTATATTGTCTTTGTAAGGCTCTCTGGGGTGCTACATAATAAATCTTGTAAAAACCTCAGATTCCCATTGTTGGTTGACTTTTGACTCTTGTTTCCTGTTTTTTGACTCGTGGTGTATAATTCATACTCTTTTCATTCAAAATGCAAAACTTGACAATGATAAATAAAAAAAATAAAAAAAATAAAAATAAATCTGGTGCCTCTATCTGCCAGGGTTTTGCATCTTTACCAAATTAATTCAAGCCCCTAATCAAGTAAGGAGCTGCCATTTTTCTTCTGTTCCTGCATCTCACACAAGGCAAGAGGAACACCCTAAGCAGCAGACATTCTTAAAACTTTGAAAAACTTTAATAAAATATGTTATGTGCTTAAAAGCTGCATACAGTAGTTATACAGTTTCATTAACACGGTGTGTTCTGTAAGCTTTACATTTTCTTTTAATCTTTGCAAGTTGAGCTCCTGTTACTCTGAATTCCAGGTTTATCTTTCCAATTTTTCTTATTATCAGGTTTTCGTTATATTTTATAATTATTCATATAAAAATGCATCTTCAAAAGGACTAAAATGTATGCATAGTCTTTTTATGTGTTAATGGATTGATATATGGGTATATTTCCCTTGGTGCTTCTACGTTCGGTGTATACTCCAGTTTTCAAAAATAGCTAATCTCTTTCCTTTTAAAAGCAGGAGATTTATTCCCAGATTCGTACATGCTACTCGCTTAATATCCTGTGTGCAAATGTTTAGACTTTTTTTATTTGTTTCATCTAAGACACAGCACTCCCATTTCAATGTACTTTTTTCAAGAAGAAAAAAAAATGTCATGCTACTAAAAGCTTACATCTGGAGGAAGTGAAGTATTCTGGCTCTAAGCTACAGCTGGAATGAATGAATTGTGCTGGCTTTTCAGTAATTTCTTATGGTGATAATTTTCTTTACTGTGGAGTATTATTTTGTATCAGAATATTCATGAAATTACGACAAACAAACACATTCTTTTACAAATTTAGTACACAAAGGAGAAATATTTGTACTGCTGTCCCGGAGCAAATAACCTGCAACATATTTAATATTATCTGTGCCAGTTCTTAGCAAAATATAACTTCCCCTCTGCAGAACCCCAGGACCAGGACAGGGGACCTACTGAAGTCGTAATTCACTGAGTAAACCATAAGATTTAGTAGAATTGTCCTTTACCTTTCTTTTGGACATCAAGCTTAACAGTGGCAAATCCATTTTTTTCTTTTTTTTTGGTTGTTATCCTGTCTCCCCCATTATTCTTTAAATAGCTCTTCATGATGTGCCTCCCGGTAATATTTATGTTTGTTGCTGTGTTATGTGTGATAGGGTTCCACCTAAGTTGGAGTTTCAGTTTGACAGTTTTGCCTTTTCTTGGTGTTTGACTTTCCCGATGATTCAGAGAAAACCAGCTGAAACAACCCAGTGTGGTGCCGAACAATAGCAGATGAAAAAACAGGAAAAAATTTACTCAGAATAAATCTGCACCAAAAATAATCATCTATAATGATATAAAAATAATCAGTAACAACCAGTCACTTAATCAAGTTTAAAATGGATTGCAGAATGATGGCCATAATTTTTACATTGTTAAAAGGTTAAAAGCCTGTGTCACATCCAAGCGATGGATTGTACGGGCAAATCTTTGCCCATCCTTAATACCTAAATTGTCCCCTTTTCTCCCCTTCTTCATTCGTTCTTTTCGTCTTATGCCAACTTTTCATGATTTCAGATTTCTTCATCATCTATATTACAACTGTCTTTCTTTGTTTTGAGACTTATCATGTATACACAAACACTAGATAGTGATTGCAAACCAGGCAATCTATTTTTTTACTTCAAGAACTGCTGGATAACCTCAATCAACTAGCATTTAGAATTGGTTCACCTCCAGATTGTGTACTCATTCACACTAAGTGGTTCTCACTTTTTGAAACAAGTACTATGTTTATGTAATATTATTTACCACTAAAATCTTTGTTGTTATTCCATTCCAATGGGGCTGCGGAATGCGTTGACAATGTTATGAATTGTGAAAGATCTGCAGAGTTTTTCCGGAGGTGAGTTAAATTCCCACTATTCAAGCTAATAGTTTAAAAAAAGATTTCTTTAATGAATAAGCCAAATGTAAAAAAATGACATAAAAAGTGAATAATTTAAAAAAAAAAAAATACTGCATAAAACTTGCTAGTATTCTGCAAATGGAGATCGGAAATGAATAAAGGTGCATTAGATCAGTCATTCCGTTAATAAATAAGGTATTGTTCAAGATGCGTAACGATGAGTAACGATGCATCTAAACAGAGAAATGGCAATAATAATTTAAAACAGAATTTAGGGCATCAAATCCCACTGAATTGCCTTTTGATGTAGTAGTGCTTTTCACCAAATGAAATGACTCTGATAATTTCATAGAAAACATTTGGACATTTTAAAGGAGTCGTTCAATGATGAGAAAAACATACTAAATCTTATAATGACTGATTACCCTAACCCTTAAAGCGGCACTGTCATGCCGAATCCCGTTTTTTTTTTTAACCCCCCTCCCGCCTCCACTACATCCAATTGACCCCCTAGTCACCCCCAAATGCCCCTAAGCCCCCCAGATTACCTATTTTTAAATCTGTATCTTCTGCCCCGATCTTTATTCAGGGCGCCGCCATCTTTGTGTGGGTAGGTGAAGTCCCTGTGGGACACGTCATCTACCCACACTAGACAGACTGTGAGATTCCCGCACATGCCCAGTGAAACACCTGGACATGCGAACGGGAATTTCATCTATTCATTCATTCATCAGACAGACGAATGAATGAATAGAAAAAATCAGACGAACAAACTAACACTGAGTATCACTGAGTATCAGTGTTCGTTTGTTCGATCAGTTTATTACAAGGAGGGAGCTACCGACGTGCAGCTCCCTCCTTGTAATATGTAAAGACAGAAGCGGTGGGGAGCTGTGCTCCCCACCACTTCATAAGCCCCCCAGGTCCCCCCCTCACTCTATGGGGGTCAATATGACCCCCATAATAGCACAAGGGAGATTAAAATCTCCCCAATGCCCCTACTCGCTATACCGCGAGTAGGGGCATGTCCACTAAACAGTGAGCAGCCTGTGGCTGCTCACTGTAAAAACATAAATGGTAATAAGGGGGGGGGGGGACCTACTGTCCTCCCCCCTGGCCCCCACCCCAGCGCGGTGGGTGGGGGCACTAATAAAATAATAAGGGGGGGACCTACTGTCCTCCCCCCCGGCCCCCACCCCTGTGCGGTGGGTGGGGGCCCTAATAAAACAATAAGGGGGGGGACCTACTGTCCTCCCCCCGGCCCCCACTCCTGCGTGGTGGGTGGGGGCCCTAATAAAACAATAAGGGGGGGACCTACTGTCCTCCCCCCCCCGGCCCCCACCCCTGCGCGGTGGGTGGGGGCCCTAATAAAACAATAAGGGGGGGGACCTACTGTCCTCCCCCCGGCCCCCACCCCTGCGCGGTGGGTGGGGGCCCTAATAAAATAATAAGGGGGGGGGACCTACTGTCCTCCCCCCCGGCCCCCACCCCTGCGCGGTGGGTGGGGGCCCTAATAAAATAATAAGGGGGGGGGACCTACTGTCCTCCCCCCCTGGCCCCCACCCCTGCGCGGTGGGTGGGGGCCCTAATAAAATAATAAGGGGGGGGGGACCTACTGTCCTCCCCCCTGGCCCCCACCCCTGAGCGCTGGGTGGGGGCCCTAAATAAAGATAGGGGGGGGGACCTACTGTCCTCCCCCCTGGCCCCCACCCCTGTGCGGTGGGTGGGGGCCCTAAATAAAGATAGGGGGGGGGAACTACTGTCCTCCCCCCCGGCCCCCACCCCTGCGCGGTGGGTGGGGGCCCTAATAAAATAATAAGGGGGGGGGACCTACTGTCCTCCCCCCCGGCCCCCACCCCTGCGCGGTGGGTGGTGGCCCTAATAAAATAATAAGGGGGGGGGGACCTACTGTCCTCCCCCCCTGGCCCCCACCCCTGCGCGGTGGGTGGGGGCCCTAATAAAATAATAAGGGGGGGGGACCTACTGTCCTCCCCCCTGGCCCCCACCCCTGAGCGCTGGGTGGGGGCCCTAAATAAAGATAGGGGGGGGGACCTACTGTCCTCCCCCCTGGCCCCCACCCCTGTGCGGTGGGTGGGTGCCCTAAATAAAGATATGGGGGGGGACCTACTGTCCTCCCCCCTGGCCCCCACCCCTGCGCGGTGGGTGGGGGCCCTAATAAAATAATAGGGGGGGGACCTACTGTCCTCCCCCCCTGGCCCCCACCCCTGCGCGGTGGGTGGGGGCCCTAATAAAATAATAAGGGGGGGGGACCTACTGTCCTCCCCCCCTGGCCCCCACCCCTGCGCTGTGGGTGGGGGCCCTAATAAAATAATAAGGGGGGGGACCTACTGTCCTCCCCCCTGGCCCCCACCCCTGAGCGGTGGGTGGGGGCCCTAAATGAACCCCCCCCCATCATGGTAACTAGGGGTCCCAAGCCCCTAGTCACCCCCCCCACCCAAAACATTCTATCCCCTACCTACCCCCCTCACCCTAAAAATAGTGAGGGGGGAATAAAATAACTAACCTGTAAAAAAACTAATTAAACTTACCATTTGACGTCTTCTTTTTTCTAAATTCTTCTTTCTTCAGCCCCCAAAAAGGGCAAATAAAAATCCATCATACCCGTCGCACTTTAAAAAAAAAAAAAAAAAAAAACGAGCGCAAAAAAAAAATTAATCCATGTTCACCCATGGAGGGCACGCCGCGTACTGAGCTCCGCAGGGCGGGTCAAGGCTTATATAGCCTTGCCCCGCCCTGCAATTAGGCTTAGAACACACTGATTGGTTGGTTTAAGCCAATCAGAGTGCTCTGTGTCATTTTACAAGCGTGGGAAAATTCCAAAGAACTTTCCCACGCTTGTAAAATGACACAGAGCACTGTGATAGGATGGTTTTCAAGCCATCCAATCACAGTGCTCTGTGTAATTTTACAAGCTTGGGAAAGTTCTTTGGAATTTTCCCACGTTTGTAAAATGACACAGAGCACTGTGATTGGATGGCTTGAAATCCATCCTATCACAGTGCTCTGTGTCATTTTACAAGCGTGGGAAAGTTCTTTGGAATTTTCCCACGCTTGTAAAATGACACAGAGCACTGTGATTGCATGGCTTGAAAACCATCCAATCACAGTGATCTGTCATTTTACACAGCGTGGGAAAGTTCTTTTGAATTTTCCCACGCTGTGTAAAATGACACAGAGCACTCTGATTGGCTTAAACCAACCAATCAGTGTGTTCTAAGCCTAATTGCAGGGCGGGGCAAGGCTATATAAGCCTTGACCCGCCCTGCGGAGCTCAGTACGCGGCGTGCCCTCCATGGGTGAACATGGATTAATTTTTTTTTTGCGCTCGTTTTTTTTTTTTTTTTTTTTTAAAGTGCGACGGGTATGATGGATTTTTATTTGGCCTTTTTGGGGGCTGAAGAAAGAAGAATTTAGAAAAAAGAAGACGTCAAATGGTAAGTTTAATTAGTTTTTTTTACAGGTTAGTTATTTTATTCCCCCCTCACTATTTTTAGGGTGAGGGGGGTAGGTAGGGGAAAGAATGTTTTGGGTGGGGGGGGTGACTAGGGGCTTGGGACCCCTAGTCACCTTGATGGGGGGGGGGTCATTTAGGGCCCCCACCCACCGCTCAGGGGTGGGGGCCAGGGGGGGAGGACAGTAGGTCCCCCCCCCCTTATTATTTTATTAGGGCCCCCACCCACAGCGCAGGGGTGGGGGCCAGGGGGGGAGGACAGTAGGTCCCCCCCTTATTATTTTATTAGGGCCCCCACCCACCGCGCAGGGGTGGGGGCCATGGGGGGAGGACAGTAGGTCCCCCCCCTATTATTTTATTAGGGCCCCCACCCACAGCGCAGGGGTGGGGGCCAGGGGGGGAGGACAGTAGGTCCACCCCCTTATTATTTTACTAGGGCCCCCACCCACCGTGCAGGGGTGGGGGCCAGGGGGGGGAGGACAGTAGGTCCCCCCCCTTATTATTTTATTAGGGCCCCCACCCACCGCGCAGGGGTGGGGGCCAGGGGGGGAGGACAGTAGGTCCCCCCCCCTTATTATTTTATTAGGGCCCCCACCCACAGCGCAGGGGTGGGGGCCAGGGGGGGAGGACAGTAGGTCCCCCCCCCTTATTATTTTATTAGGGCCCCCACCCACAGCGCAGGGGTGGGGGCCAGGGGGGGAGGACAGTAGGTCCCCCCCTTATTATTTTATTAGGGCCCCCACCCACAGCGCAGGGGTGGGGGCCAGGGGGGGAGGACAGTAGGTCCCCCCCCTTATTATTTTATTAGGGCCCCCACCCACAGCGCAGGGGTGGGGGCCAGGGGGGGAGGACAGTAGGTCCCCCCCCCCTTATTATTTTATTAGGGCCCCCACCCACAGCGCAGGGGTGGGGGCCAGGGGGGAAGGACAGTAGGTCCCCCCCCTTATTATTTTATTAGGGCCCCCACCCACCGCGCAGGGGTGGGGGCCAGGGGGGAGGACAGTAGGTCCCCCCCATCTTTAACCCCCGCGCAGGGGGGGGGGGGTTATTAGGTGTTTTTTTGTTTTTTTTTACAGTGAGCAGCCACAGGCTGCTCACTGCTTACTAGACATGCCCCTACTCGCGGTATAGCGAGTAGGGGCATATTATTTACTAATACTAACTAATCTTTACTTAGTATTAGTACATTTGGCTTCAAGACCAATTCAGGTCTTTCAGCCTTTTAGTAGATAGCTCCCTGATACCGTGGGAATTAGGGAGTTATCTACTAAGCGGCTGCAAGATGCAGCCACAGCAATGAATAGGATCGGAGTTTCATTCATTAGAATGAAATTCCGATACGAACAAAGTACCGAATTGCATCCTAACACCAATGGAGAAACTGTTCTCATTCTGTTAGGATGCAATTCGGCAGTTTTGCCGGCGTTCTGTCTAAGTGACAGGACTTTCGGCAATACTGACAGGAAGCATTGTGGGAACTGGGAGGAAAGCTAGGGATCATGGGAAAATTGCTCTGACCAGCGGAAATGAAGCACACTTTGCTCCTCCGCTGGTCAGAGCTGGTCAAGCGGAGGAATCCTCCATAAGACAAAGTCCCTACTTTGTCTTATGATTTTAAAGAAAACTAAAGAAGAATGGAAGAAAAGAATAACAGATCCTGAGAGAGGGGGAGAAGAGGAAGATATTGAGGAAAGGTAAGTTCGGCATGACAGTGCCGCTTTAAAACTCCTCTTACATGAACATTTTCCCACTGAAATAACTTTACAGGGGTTTAATGGAGATCGACAGAAAACAAGATCAAAGTAGGAGGAAATATCAAAGAGAAAATGATGCACTGTGTTCTGCATTGTATTATCTTTATACAGTAGACATCTCTGGATTTAATTTAACTAATTATGTGAAAATAGATATAAAAATTAGTGCCTTTTAGTCATTTTAGAGAATGGGATGTCTGTTTCAAGGGATTATGCTAGTACAGAATGACCCAGTTCAACTGAAGTTCACCCTATTCCAACTTGAAATACCAAATCATATGACTCGTTCGTTCCCCAAACATTACCCATGACACACGTTTTTACTTTATATGGATTTTTAATATCATTACATTCAATAACGTGATTAAAGGAGTCTGGCACTACTCAAGACAGACACGTTTTACGCAAAATTAAATGTTTTATTAAATTTATTCAATCCAAGAAAATACGAAAGTCAATTTAGCATAAGAACATTGCATAACATCACATCACATCAAAAGTGTCTAACAGAGGTTTATACATAATGGTGGAGGCAACCCCTGACATATCAAGTGACTCTTATGAACAAGGGGACAGGAACGGGAAGAAATGAGGAGAGAAATAAGCTAGAACAAAAATAAGTAAAATGTGAGAGAGTTTGGCAGAGGAGGAGAGGAATCAGATAATTCACCCAAACACCAACTGTAGGGTACTCCGGTCAAAATTCTCCTTGAACCACAAATACTTTATTTTATAGAAGGAGGTAGATAATTCCAAGATGAAGCCACCACTTTTTCCATTGTTAAAAGGTGTGATCGTTACAGAGCCACTGGCACAGTGGATGATGTGTCCTTCACATCAGACATACACCTTTTTTTTTTTTTTAATAGAAACTCATAGGAAATAGAAGTATTGCTCAGGACCACATTAAACACTATTCCATGAAAATATACTATAAAAATAATAGAGCTGGATGATATGAGAAAAAAAAAACATTTTACCATTTTCACTACAGTTGAAGACTGTTGAGGAATATGTAATATACAGCTAGACACAAAAAATAGCAAACCAAGCTTCTAAAGTTACTGTTGAAAGTACAGTTCAACTCTGTTCCTGCCGGGCAGGTGTGACCAAATGGTTTCCGTCCAGCTGTTAAAGAACTAAGGATAGCAAAGCATAATAAGGATTTTACGTCCAACAATAGCTGGGGGGCTATCTATTGGCCATGTCTGCTGGGTGTCAGACTTTCTGTTATTTTTCTTTTTTGTTATTTTTTTTTTGTTTGTTAATGTCTTTAAATACATTCTTTAAGCAGTTTTGGATGGTTTCATGTTTATGTAAAACCGTGCTCTCCACATGAGGTAAAGCACAATGTAGCTCTGACTCTGGAGACTTGTGAAACATTGAAATGCAGACTTGAGTATTTCACTTTTATTTCCTGTTGAAATATGCCAAGAATATATTTATCGACATAAAGGAAACCACATATGAAACTGTAATCACAGGATTATATAGTTTTAACTGATTTCCTACTTTGACAAGACAATAGATGTGATTTGCAACACAAAACATAGGAACACTCAATCACAAAGGTGTGGATAATTGTATAACAATATCTACAAAAATGTATTTGTGTTGAACGTAAAGGATTACTCTAAGCATTGTATCCACTGTAGTCCACTGTAGTGGTTATGATGCCAGGAGGAACGTGATGCCTTAAGGGGCAAACGGTTTTGAAACCCTGGAGTAGACCTATATATATATCTTTGTATTATTATTATTATTATTGCCATTTATATAGCACCAACAGATTCTGTAGCACTTTACAATATTGTGGAGGGGGGATTTAACTATAAATAGGACAATTACAAGAAAACTTACAGGAACAATAGGTTGGAGAGAAACTCTGCTCAAACGAGCTTACAGTATAAAGTAATGCCCACAAACACAAGAGAGTTCAGTTTTATACATCTGTTTGCACAAAAATGAAGTGAGGTCACTTCAATATTCTCTGCATAACTTTTTACATAACTAGAGGTCAATAGGATTTCCCCTTGGTGATCAGTTTCAAGGATGAAGTTACACTGATCAGCTACAACATTAAAACCACTGACAGGTGCAGCGAATACCATGGATTATAGTGTCACAATGGAACTGTCAAGTTAATATTAGGCAGCAAGTAAACAGTCAGATCTTAAATTTCATGTTTTGGAAGCAGGGCCGCCACCAGAAATTTTGGGGCCCCTGACAAAGCACAAGCACAAAGCCTAGGGCAGCACAAAACCAGGATACACCACTAGGCTAGACAACTTTGTCAGAGCATATCCAAAACAGCAAGTCTTGCCAGGTGTTCCCAGTGTGCAGTGATACGTACTTACCAAAAGTGGTGCAAGGAAGGACAACTGGTGAACCAGCTTCAGGGTAATTGAAACCCAAGGCTCATTGATCACACGGGGAGTAAAGACTAGCCCATCTAGTCCGATCAGTGTACCTCACAGTTAGCAGACACATTCCAGCCAATCAGCAGCAGATCCTCCCTCCCAGACCCTCCCACCTCCTAGACAGCATACATTTTTGCGTTGGTGGATTTTAATGGGGACTGCTTCGCTTAGCTGTGGTGGAGCTTGTTGGGGCTGTGGTGGAGCTTGTTGGGGCTTCCTGCTTGTTATTTGCTTCCAAAATTGATTAAAGAGTCTGTCCAGCTTAGACTCAATATCCTGCCATGCTTTGCTGGTACCAGGAGGACACGCGGCTGCCGCCATATTGGGAGAGTCGCAGATGAGTATGTCAGCCTGGGCGGCTGTGCTCTGTGCATCCATTAGCTCCAGACAGCCTCACAGGGGTGGACCAGGATAACCCCCACCGGTCCGAGGGGGGGGGGAACGGAGCTCCTGCCGGGAAGTAGCTGCTCCTGGGCATCCCAGGATCAGGAGATCGGCCGCCTCTCCCTCCCGGTGAGCACCAGGCCACACTTGCCACGCGGAGGTAAGTAAGACTCTGTTGAGTTGCTGACCGCTATTAAAGGGACACTCCAGGCACCCAGACCACTTCTGCTCATTGGAGTGGTCTGGGTGCCAACTTTCACTACCCTTAACCCTGCAAGTGTAATTATTGCAGTTTTTCATAAACTGCAATAATTACATTGCAGGGTTAACTCCACCTCTAGTGGCTGTCTACTAGACAGCCACTAGAGGTCACTTCCTAGTTTCTAGCACAGGTTTCCTGTGCTAGAGCGTCGCTGGACGTCCTCACGCTGTGTGAGGACCTCCAGCATCGCTCAAAACCCCATAGGAAAGCATTGAAATGATTTTTCAATGCTTTCCTATGGGGAGACGTATTGCGTATGCGCGGCATTTCCGCGCATGCGCATTAGGTCTCCTTGGCCGGTGGGCGATATTAGTCTCACCCACCGGCCGACGTAATCACAAGGAGGAGCGTCGCGGAGGCGGAGACAGCGGCGAGGGACAACGCCGCTTTCCCAGGTAAGTCACTGAAGGGGTTTTCACCCCTTCAGTAACCGGGGATTGGGGGGTGGGAGGGAGAGGGACCCTCCAGTGCCAGAAAAACTGATTGTTTTTCTGGCACTGGAATTTCCCTTTAAGCATGTCGGGTCGGTCAGGTAGGAGCAACATTGCTGGGTCATCCCCTTCTGGGGTGAAATTCGCTTGTTGATAGCTGCTTAAAGTGAGATATTGAGGGAGCTCACACGAAGTGCGTCTTTCCTCCATGACAGCTAGGCCCCGCCCCCCGGAAGCTGCATTCTTAGTGAGAGGAGGGACAGTGTAGCTGCTGCTGATTTAATAGGGAAATCGATAGCTAGGCTAGTGTATTCAGTGTCCACTACAGTCCTGAAGGACTCATCTGATCTCTGCTGTAAGGACAGCACCCCAAAAAGCCCTTTTTAGGGCTAGAACATCAGTCTGCCTTTTTTTTTTTTCTGTGTAATCTAAATGCAGTTGCCTGCCTGCTCATATCTGGTGTCGCAATAGCTTGCATTTAAAAAAAACTTTTTTGACTGTAATATAATAGCAGTCAGTTTCCTTCACACGTGTGCGTTTAAGGGCCTGCCAGGGCACAGTGTCACACCAGTGCAACTCATATCTGGTGTAACAGTAGTGTACATTAAAAAAAAATAGAAATTTGACTGTGAAATAATAGCAGTTTCCTTCACGAGTGTGCGTTTCAGGGCAGGACATGGCTAGCTTGGTATCCAACCTAGTGCAAATGGCGAGTTTAAAGTTGTGCAAATGGACTGTTTGCGGTTGTTTGCAGAGCGTTAAACGGGGAGTTTGGTCTGTCACTGTGAAGCTGGCGTAACCCTTACACTACCTGATCGATACAACATCATACCTGATGTTTTAAAGCACGTTATTCCAAACAATTTAGGAATGTTAGGTGATTTATGCCCTTTATGGATTAAAACCAGACTCTGCATCAACTATGTAATTTTCCATGGGAGTTTTGCCATGGATCCCCCTCCGGCATGCCACAGTCCAATTGTTAGTCCCCTTGAAACAACTTTTCCATCACTATTGTGGCCAGAAAGAGTCCCTGTGGGTTTTAAAATTCGCCTGCCTATTAAAGTCTATGGCGGTTCGCCCGGTTCGCCCGTTCGCGAACATTTGCGGAAGTTCGTGTTTGCCGTTCGCGAACAGAAAATTTTATGTTCGCGACATCACTAACCTTGTTACTATTTGAGAAATGTTGGTCGAATTTATGATTGTACCTTGAACCTTAATAAAATATGCAATAGTGCACTGATAGCGTTCCAAAACGTTAGCATACAGTAGGTCTTTAAGCTGTTTCTATAGCGATGAAAAACAATAATTGTCTTTCAGAAGACGTCGGAAAGATCTACACTTGACGTCACAACAATAACACACAACCAAACTCTGAACTCCAGCATTCCACAAGTCCTAATGATTCTATGTGTCACCTAAACTAATCACTGCAGATATGCATAAACAGAAAACATAAGGATTACATAAACGGATTCTAATTAGAACGTTTTGTACATACTCTGGCCATTAAGTACGCATTTTAGGCTAAAGCTTTATGCTTCACTTTGTTCGAAAAGAAACAGAATAAAAAAACAAAAAACAAGGCAAGGCAAGTAGGGTTCGAAAACACTATTTGGTAGATTATCTAATCTCGATCAAATGTAATGTTTGTATAGTCTTATAATTCAAAATTAGTCCCTTTTAGAAATGTGTCTCACGGGACAGTCCTAGCTGTTTGCATATCAATGAAAACAACTTGAAAATTTGAATTGTTAATGGGAAAACAGTTGGTCAGTTACTGGATATTTTATTTTTGTAAGATAATCTTACTTTTTATTTTCGTATTCGAATGTTACAAAAAAAAAATATCAAACAGGGTTTTCCACTTATTATGAACTTGTGCTCCAGATCTGTGCTCTGTTTGGATTGTATTTCTTTCCCAAGTAAAGCCCCAAATAATTTCTTGTAATATCCTCTTGTTGTTTATTGTTAGCATTCCAAAGAAAACATGACTATCTGACCACAAAAAGCCCAAGACTTTGAGGTCCAGGACATATTGTTGACTTTAGACAGAGGAGGTATTCAGTCACATTGACTGTGTCCCAATACTATTTAGATGCTAAGAAGATTGTAATTTCTGTACTTACCAACATTAACTAGACCAACAAAAACCTAATGCCAAGGTGATCTTTTCTCAACAGGAAGATGAAATCTTATAACGTGCTTCGGCTTTCCCATATGTTTCAAAGACGACCTCACGTGGGCTCCTAGCGTATTCTATTTTCTTTGTAAACGTGTCTGGTCAGTAATTGTGCATGTTTGTGCTTTACTTTTAATTGTGTTTATTTAATTTTATTTCGGCGCAGGCAAAGGTTGATCTAGAGAGATTGAGGATATAAACTTCAATCAGAATAGTCTTTCTTTTAAAAGTATGTGCGTGGCCACCCAAGCAAATAGGAGTCGGGTTTCGCAGTGCTCATTCCAAGTCACACAGAGGATATTTTTTCATTGAGCCCGGTGAGGTAATATTTGATTTCAAAAGATACATTTTGAAAAGCACATTATTATTATTGTTTCAAGTGCGACAGAATATTGACTTACCTATGACTTTTAAAGACTACTTTGTTGGTGACATAGAAGAGAGATTTTTTTTGTTCATAAGCCCCCTCTCTGCTTTGCCATTTTTGTTCTCTTCTTGACAACTTTATTTTTGCCCCGATTGTTTGGTGTTTCTTTGTGTCTCCAAGTTGAGCAAACACAATTATTAAATAAAGTAAATGTCAAACTTAAAAGGCCAGTTTGGGCACCATCACAACATTATCAAAAATAAGTTGTTATAATGCCAGAAGGTCCCTGGTGCTTGTTCACCGTTAGCCCGTGTTCCAGTGCTGGATCTCTCTGCCCCTCTGTCCTTCTGATCCTGCATCAGGAAACCGGAAGACTCGTGCAGCGTCGGGCAGCAGTGGCACTGATTCTCCAAGAGGGGTCAGCAGATACGTACCTTTTTCAAGACAGTTTTATAAATGTGGAGTCACTGATGGGCGAGACCACCGGTCACCATTGAGAGCGCCCGTCACCATTGAGGGGGCTGCCACTGACAGATGCTGCAAGAGCCTTCTGGTTTCCCGATTTTGACAAAACAAAGGGTTAGAGGGACAGACAGATCCGGCTCTGAAACACAGACTTTGGGGGTTAAACTGTTTGAGTGCAGTTGCATTCCTGAAGGTGAGCAAGCAATAGAGGTCTCCTGGCACCACAAAAACTTCTTCTCAATGAAGTTGTTATGGTACACAGAGTGTCCCTTTAATTTAATAGCCAAATTACAACAGAACTGATGTGGAGATTTTTTTCTTATTTGGCTATTTTGGCCTGAATTTTGAAATTCACTTTGCAATTCTGATGTTAGTGAAAAACCCTGTCTACCCTTCATGGGTCCCACAAGCCTTTGATCCATTGTCCATTTCAATGCAAAGTCCCATAGGCCCAGCAGCAGCAAGAAAGCTATAGTACTGTTTGAATAGATATACATTAGCCATGTGGTCATTGCTACGACATATAGGAAGCCATGGTATCTGGAAATCGGCTGCTAACTAAAGGGTCAGCAGAGTCCGGGAATGGAGTTTGTTGTTGGCAGCGGAAGCTGGTATGTGTGGTACCCCTAACCAAGGGGGCAACGGGGGGTGAGGGGGAGGGGATGTGGCCCCCTTGACTCTCTGGTGTTGTGTCCAGTGTGTTGTCTGGGATGTGATTTGCTCGTAGTCAGGATAAGGGAGTTAAACTGCTTGAAACGATAAGTTGTAAAAACATAGGTAAAAGTTATAGTGAAAGTAAAGGTAAAAGGTAGTTCTAGTAACTGCATTGTGTCCTGGTGCGAGGTTTCCCTTGTGTATCAGTGTCCTCTCTGGGTGGCTCGAGGCCGGAGCCTTCTGGCTAGGTTGTGGAGCCATAGGTGTCTGTTCGCTCTGTCACTGCACTGGTGGTGTTGTCCCTCTGGTGTGTGGGACAAAGGGGGTGATGGTGGCCAGGTATCTGGCACTCTCGGGTAGCGCCCGGGTCTCAGCTGGTATGGGTAGTCCTAATTTTCCCAGAAAAGAAGTTTCGTCGGTCATGGTGTGGAGGACGTGAGTGGAATCTTCTTTCGTGACCGTTAAAGAGTTGTTGGTCCCCCATCTGTATGGCAGTCCTGCCATATGTAGTTGGGAAGTAGGTTTTCCTCCACAGTAGCGTTGCCTTTGTAAGATCCTGGAAAAAATTCAAGGTGGCATTTTCAAATGGGAGAGGGGTTTTGCCCTTCACAGCTGTCATGACATGTATTTTATCTTTAATAATCGTGAGTCTTGAAATTAATCTGAAAGATATAATGGTATATACATAGCATAATACTGTATATGTACAAATGTAATGTATAACAGAGGTAATGGGTCACTCACGATATATAGAGCCTAGGATAGCAGGCTCTAGCTGTAATCACTTTTGAAAAATCAGCTTTTTCAGGCTATACACACGTTCTTCCTGTAGTATCTGATGTCCTCTCCCAGATGCATAAATGATGGATGCCAAACAGGGATAAATGAGGTTTAAAAAGTATTTTACTCAAATAAAAACAGATAACAATAAAAGAACCACGGTAAATAAAATATAACATAGAATAGAGCACTAACGCGTTTCGACCTTCAGTCTTTGTCAAAGTGCATAAACTGAACTTCTCTCAGCGTGTTTTTAAATACCTTTTCTGGAAATTCGATTTCCTGCCCGGTGTTCCTCCATATTGTACTTCCGCTTATGGCGTCATGACGCATGTACCGTCATTGCGTCATTTCCTGTATGTCCGTCTTAGGTATTCTGGAAGTGGTAATTCAAACAACTCGGGAGACACCATTTTGGTAGCGGGCAAAAAGTCCATAATAGCAGGAAAAACAATAATAGTACAAAAATGTATGAATAAGTACTTAAAGACATAATAAAAATAGGTGCATACACTGAGGCAAACAGTGACACCAATACATCACGAGGAGTTCCAAAAAATTATTAAAAACATATAAATAAAAAAACATACTCTTATATATAAAAAATAAATAAGTAAAGTCTATATAAGTGCTGCCATCTCAAAGTCCACGTTGAGACCACCAGGAGACAAAGTGTCTAAATTAAAGATCCACCTCATCTCACAGCGGCTCAACATGGACTCGACACGGCCACCCCTCCAGTGGGTCCTAATCAATTGTATGCCATGGAAGATAAGTCCAGTAGGATCTCCTCCATGAACTTTCATAAAATGCAAAGAAACATTATGTTTCAGGAAGCCTTTTTTTATATTATAAATATGCTCACTAGTGATGTCGCGAACATAAAATTTTCGGTTCGCGAACGGCGAACGCGAACTTCCGCTAATGTTCGTGAACGGGCGAACCGCCATAGACTTCAATGGGCAGGCGAATTTTAAAACCCACAGGGACTCTTTCTGGTCACAATAGTGATGGAAAAATTGTTTCAAGGGGACTAACACCTGGACTGTGGCATGCCGGAGGGGGATCCATGGCAAAACTCCCATGGAAAATTACATAGTTGATGCAGAGTCTGGTTTTAATCCATAACGGGCATAAATCACCTAACATTCCTAAATTGTTTGGAAAAACGTGCTTTAAAACATCAAGTATGATGTTGTATCGATCAGGTAGTGTAAGGGTCACGCCCGCTTCACAGTGACAGACCAAACTCCCCGTTTAACGCACCGCAAACAACCGCAAACAGTCCATTTGCACAACCGCAAACTCCCCATTTGCACAAGGTTGGATACCAAGCTAGCCATGTCCCGTTCCTTGTCCTCACTGATGTCATTGAAGGTCTCTCTTCCTCCACCCAGGAAGCGGGAGATGGAAAAAGATGCTTGGTCGGTCCTCCTACTTCAAATTTGGGGCACTGCGTGTGCAATCTAATGTGCCACCAGATAGGAGTAGTGTGTTAAGTAGTACTATTCTTATAAGTTTAATCCCTGTTACGTCCCCTATCAGGGGACGTGTATATAAGGCATCGATTTTAGGAAGCGGGAGATGGCAAAAGATGCTTGGTCGGTCCTCCTACTTCAAATTTGGGGCACTGCGCGTGCAATCTAATGTGCCACCAGATAGGAGTGGTGTGTTAAGTAGTACTATTCCTATCAGTTTAATCCCTGTTACGTCCCCTATCAGGGGACGTGTATATAAAGCATCGATTTTAGGAAGCGGGAGATGGAAAAAGATGCTTGGTCGGTCCTCCTACTTCAAATTTGGGGCACTGCGCTTGCAATCTAATGTGCCACCAGATAGGAGTGATGTGTTAAGTAGTTCCCCTCATCAGGCCTTTTTTAGTCAAATGTATCGCCCACTGTCAGTCCCTTCAGGATCCATCCCTCATTCATCTTAATAAAGGTGAGGTAATCTAGACTTTTTTGACCTAGGCGACTTCTCTTCTCAGTGACAATACCTCCTGCTGCACTGTAGGTCCTTTCTGATAGGACACTTGAAGCGGGGCAGGCCAGAAGTTCAATCGCAAATTGGGATAGCTCAGGCCACAGGTCAAGCCTGCACACCCAGTAGTCAAAGGGTTCATCGCTCCTCAGAGTGTTGATATCTGTAGTTAAGGCGAGGTAGTCTGCTACCTGTCGGTCGAGTCGTTCTCTGAGGGTGGACCCCGAAGGGCTGTGGCGATGCATAGGACTTGAAAAGCTCAGCAGGTCCTTCATCAACAACACGTAAAGCGTCCTGTCATTGCCGGCGTGATCGTGGGAGGAGGAGGATTACTTTCACCTCTTCCCCTGTTAGATTCCCGTTGTGCTGTGACATCACCCTTATACGCTGTGTAAAGCATACTTTTTAATTGATTTTGGAACTGCTGCATCCTTTCCGACTTGCCGTAATTCGGTAACATTTCAGGCACTTTCTGCTTATACCGGGGGTCTAGTAACGTGGACACCCAGTACAGGTCGTTCTCCTTCAGCCTTATACGAGAGGTCCCTCAACAGGCACGACAGCATGGAAGACCCCCTTTGCACAAGGTTGGATGCCGAGCTCCTCATGTCCTGTTCCTCGTCCTCAGTGATCTTTCTGAAGGTATGTTCTTCCCCCCAGCCACGTACAACACCACGGGTACCAGATAGGTGACAACGAGCACCCTGGGATGCCTGTTTTGGTTGGTCTTCCTCCTCCTCAAAGCCACATTCCTCCTCTGACTCCTCTTCCTCACAATCCTCTTCCAGCATTGCCGCAGGTCCAGCAAGCAATGCTGATAAGGCTGTTTCTGGTGGTGATGGTGACCACAACTCTTCCTCTTCACGCTCATCTACGGCCTGATCCAGCACTCTTCGCAGGGCACGCTCCAGGAAGAAAACAAATGGTATGATGTTGCTGATGGTGCCTTCGGTGCGACTGACTAGGTTTGTCACCTCCTCAAAAGGATGCATGAGCCTACAGGCATTGCGCATGAGCGTCCAGTAACGTGGCAAAAAAATTCCCAGCTCCGCAGAGGCTGTCCTAGCACCCCGGTCATACAAATACGTGTTAACGGCTTTTTCTTGTTGGAGCAGGCGGTCGAACATTAGGAGTGTTGAATTCCAACGTGTCGGGCTGTCGCAAATCAAGCGCCTCACTGGCATGTTGTTTTGCCGCTGGATATCGGAAAAGTGCGCCATGGCCGTGTAGGAACGCCTGAAATGGCCACACACCTTCCTGGCCTGCTTAAGGACGTCCTGTAAGCCTGGGTACTTATGCACAAAGCGTTGTACGATCAGATTACACACATGTGCCATGCACAGTACATGTGTCAACTTGCCCAAATGCAATGCCGCCAACAAATTTCTTCTGTTGTCACAAACCACTTTGCCGATATCCAGTTGCTGCGGAGTCAGCCACTGATCCACCTGTGCGTTCAGGGCGGACAGGAATGCTGGTCCGGTGTGACTCTCTGCTTTCAGGCAAGTCAACCCCAAGACGGCGTGACACTGCCGTATCCGGGATGTGGAACAGTACCTGGGGAGCTGGGGGGTGCCGTTGATGTGGAGCAAGACGCAGCAGCAGAAGAGGACTCAGCCGAAGAGGAAGAGGATGGAGTAGGAGGAGTAGAGGAGGTGGCAGCAGGCCTGCCTGCAAGTCGTGGCGGTGTCACCAACTCCTCTGCAGAGCCACGCATTCCATGCTTGGCAGCAGTCAGCAGGTTTACCCAATGCGCAGTGTAGGTGATATACCTGCCCTGACCATGCTTTGCAGACCAGGTATCAGTGGTCAGACTTCCTATTGCACAATCGAGTACAGGTTGGGGATTGCCTTTTGTGCAAAGAAATTTCTGCTGGGTACCTTCCACTGCGGTGTCCCAATAGCTACACATTTTTTGAACTCCTCAGACTCCACTAGCTTGTATGGTAAAAGCTGGCAGGCTAAGAGTTCAATCAAGCCAGCTGTCAGATGCCAGGGGTGACTTTGTGACATTGGCTTCTTACGCTCAAACATGTCCTTGACAGACACCTGACTGTGGGCAGATGAGAAGGAACTGCTCAAGGCGAGAGACGGAGGGGCGGATGGTTGAGAGGGGGCAAGGAGGACAGCAGTGGTTAACGTGGCTGAAGATGCTGGACCAGGAGGAGGATGGCGGCTTTGAGTTTGTGTGCTGCTTGTACTCATGTGTTAATCCCATAGGCGTTTGTGATGTGTGATCATGTGCCTTCGCAAAGCAGTTGTACCTAGGTGGGTGTTGGACTTCCCACGACTCAGTTTCTTTTGGCACAAGTTGCAAATGGCATCGCTGTTGTCAGAGGCAGACACACAAAAAAAATGCCACACTGCTGAGCTCTGCAATGACGGCATTCTGGTGGTAGCAACAGCATGCGTTGATTGGCATGCTGTCTGGCTGACCCCGGGTCCTGATGCATGCTGTCTGACTGTGCCACTAGCTCCTTGCGACGACCTCCCCCTGCTTCCAACTTGTCTCCTCCTCTCTGTCTCCCCATCTGAACTTTCCCCCTGTTCTTCTTCTCTTTTAGCGGGCACCCACGTGACATCCACGGACGCATCGTCATCATCAACCGCTTCACTTGTATCTCACAACTCAGCAAAGGAAGCAGCAGTGGGTACAACATCATCATCATCACACCGTACGTGTGTAATGCTGCCTGACTGAGACATATCCCTGTTATCTACATCCTCTGGCAATAATGGTTGCGCATCACTAATTTCTTCCAACTGATGTGTAAATAACTCCTCTGACATACCAAGTGAAGCGGCTGTGGTGCTAGTGTTGGTGGTGGCGGCAGGCGGGCGAGTGGTAACTTGAGAGGTGCCCGAAGCTAAACTGGAGGAGGATGGTGCGTCGAGGTTCCAAGCGGAAGCTGTAGAAGATTGGGTGTCCTGTGTTAGCCAGTCAACTATGTCCTCAGAACTTTTCAAGTTCAGGGTACGTGGCCTCTGAACACTGGGCATTATTCTAGGGCCAAAGGGAATCACAGCACCACGACCACGACGGCCCCTGCGGGGTGGCCTGCCTCTGCCTGTCATTTTTTTTTTTCGATTAGTGGTACTATGCGTGCAAGCTACTGTGACAACATATATGAGTGGCACTGGTGTGACACTGTGCCCTGGCAGGCCCTAAAACGCACACTCGTGAAGGAAACTGACTGCTATTATATTACAGTCCCAAAAGTATTTTTTTTGGTTAAATGCAAGCTATTGGGACACCAGATATGAGTGATGGCACAGGGCAAGTGGGCACAGCATACGCTGTGAGCCTGACACACACGCTGGCAGACAACTAACTGCTATTCAATCTATTACCACCAAATTGTATTTTTTTTTTTTAAATGTACACTACTGTTACACCAGATATGAGTTGCACTGGTGTGACACTGTGCCCTGGCAGGCCCTGAAACGCACACTAGTGAAGGAAACTGACTGCTATTATATTACAGTCCAAAAAGGTTTTTTTTTTGTTAAATGCAAGCTATTGTGACACCAGATATGAGTGGTGGCACTGGACAAGTGGTCACAGTATACGCTGCGAGCCTGACACACACGCTGGCAGACAACTAACTGCTATTCAATCTATTACAGTCAAAAAAAATTATTTATTTTTTAAATGTACACTACTGTTACACCAGATATGAGTTGCACTGGTGTGACACTGTGCCCTGGCAGGCCCTGAAACGCACACTCGTGAAGGAAACTGACTGCTATTATATTACAGTCCAAAAAGTTTTTTTTTGTTTTTTTGTTAAATGCAAGCTATTGCGACACCAGTGAGTGAGTGGTGGCACTGGGCAGGCACTGAAACGCACACTAGTGAAGGAAACTGACTGCTATTATATTACAGTCAAAAAAGTTTTTTGTTTTTTTTTAAATGCAAGCTATTGTGACACCAGTGAGTGAGTGGTGGCACTGGGCAAGTGGGCACAGTATATGCTGTGAGCCTGACACACAGGCTGGCAGGCAGGCAACTGCAATTACATTACACAGAAAAAAAAAAGCAGACTGATGTTCTAGCCCTAAAAAGGGCTTTTTGGGGTGCTGTCCTTACAGCAGAGATCAGATGTAGTGGACACTGAATACACTAGCCTAGCTATCAATTTCCTTATCAAATCAGCAGCAGCTACACTGTCCCTACTCTCACTAAGAATGCAGCTTCACAATGAATGTAAAATGGATGCTGTCCAGGAGGTGGGAGGGTCTGGGAGGGAGGGTCTGCTGCTGATTGGCTGGAATGTGTCTGCTGACTGTGAGGTACAGGGTCAAAGTTTACTCAATGATGACGAATAGGTGGTGGACCAAACAGCGCATGTGTTTGCCGTCCGTGGCGAACGCGAACAAGCAATGTTCGCCAGGAACTATTCGCCAGCAAACAGTTCGGGACATCACTAATGCTCATGTTTCCTTGTATTTAGAGATCATGAAGTTTTTCCAACATATTGACATCCACAAGGACACGTGAGCATATACACCACATTTTTCAAGTGGCAGGTAATTAGTGAATCAATCTTAAAGGTAGAAGATCCCACTCTCGGTTTAAAATTCTCTATTTTCTTAGGTTTATTTTTAAGATTCCTCCACCCCATACAATCTCCACAATAATAAAAACCTTTGTTATTATCTCTGTATGTATTTAAAAAAATACTACTGTCCTTAGGTGTATCTAGATAACTGGAGGTGAAAATTTGCCCAAGGTTTTTGGCACCCCTGAAAACTACTTTAGGTTTACTTTCAATATATGGTAACATTTCCACATCTTGTTGTAGGATGTGCCATTTTTTTTTATTAAGAACCTTTCTTAGTTCTTTGTGTTCCTTACTATAATTAAAAATCATGGGAATTGTTTCAGCTTTATTATTTTTGTCCTTAGATTTATACACTAAAAGAGATTCCCTATCCATATCTCTCACGGTATTAATTTCTTCTTCCAATATTTCAGAGTGGTAACCTCTATCTAAAAATTGTTTCTTTAAAATATTGGCTTGACTCTCAAAGGAATCAAGGTCCGTACAGTTACATCTTAGACGGACAAACTGGCGCCTGGGTATATTGTCCAGCCATGGTTAGAAGTGGCAACTATCCCTGTGGATGTAGCTGTTAACATCCACAGGTTTAAAAAAAGTGCGAGTGCTAATTTTCTGGTTGTGTACAAAAATCTCCAGATCTAAAAAGTGGATATGATTATTGTTGACTTCCTGAGTTAAATGGATATTCCCCTGGTTGGAATTTAAAAACGTAATAAAATCAAGAGCAGAACTTTCGTCACCCTTCCAGATTAAAAAGATATCATCGATGTATCTTTTATATAAGACCAGGTTCGCACTCCAGCCATGCTGAGAATAAACAAACGTATCCTCCCAATAAGACATAAATAAGTTAGCATAGCTGGGTGCGGGGGACAGCCCTGGGATACCGCTGAATCTGCATCCAGGAGCTTGTGAATATCAGCCAATAGGACCTTCAGGTCTCCCCTAGCCGTTGGGGATGAGTCATCCGAAGGGTCCGCTGGCGCGGTTCTTACCGCCGGGGGTGTTGTTGTACCTCCATCTCATGGCGGCCCGGTTCTGGTTCTATTTCCGGTTGGTCTCCGGCCGGGATTTGTTTGGGTTTCTGAAGCATCGCCCCAATGTCCCTGGTATCCAACCCTGTGACGGGTCTCTGCGACTTACGGCCCATGGTGAGTGTGTCAAGTGACGTGTGTGATGAGGTCGCCTTTGCCCGTTCCACGAAGTCACCGCAGAAGAGTGATGTGAGGCTGGGGATCTGTAGAGGGTTGTAGGCCTCGATTTTGCATCGCCGCTTAGGCTGTTTTTGCGGCTGGAAAAAGGTCATCTACGGTTGCAGCTCGGGCAGCAGAGTCCAATTTTGTGAGTTTTGAGGCTGGATGGGCTCTTGTTTCGATGATATCGGGCAGATTTCAAGTTTCTTTAGAGGAGCTCCAGCAAATGGCGTCTGCCTCAGTCTGCGTGCTAGCCCCGTCCCGCGCTTTATTTGATTTAATTGGTTAAAAATGAATTATTAGTAAGAGTTAGCTGGCTCACCAAAGTGTTGGTGATGTTAGTTCTGTTTATGCACAAATAATTTTAAACTCTTTTTGGTTTTGGTTAATTGTTAAAAAAAAAGTGTTTTCTGTCATTCATCAAGTCCTTTTTGATGTTGAATTTGCTAAACATCCACTGGTTCTGTTTTTTTTTCCTTTCAGTGTGATTGCGATCGCTTATGCTTGACTGTTTAATGTAAGTTACAGGTCCATTTCTCACCAAACAGATAACTGCAAGTGTCCTGTCGAAAACCAACCATGATATTGCGATCTTTTGACATCATTAACAGCTCATTACATAACGGAGCCATTGCAAAAAAATAAATCTCTCTCCTCCCTATCTTTTTCACTTTGAAACTAAACTTTGAATATAGCAGCCCTTAGTTTGATTATCATTTGCACCATTATCCGTAACACCAATGATTTGGGTATAATCAGGCATGCAAATAAATATTTACAAACTCTAATTTATAAGAAAAACAATCAAGTGATTAAAGGGACACTATAGTCACCAAAACAACTTTTGCTTATTGAAGCAGTTTTGGTGTATAGATCATGCCTCTGAAGTCTTACTGCTCAATTCTCTGTCATTTAGGAGTTAAATCACCTTTGTTTCTGTTCATGCAGCCCTAGCCACATCTCCCCTGACTGTGACTGACACAGACTGCATGAAAAAAAGGGTTTTATTTTCAATAAGATGTTAACTTACTTTAAAAGTTTTTATCTCCTGCTCTGTAAATGAAACTTTAATCACACACATGAGACTCATGAAAGCTCTAGCAAGCTATTAACTGTGCAAGAGATAAGAAATTCTAAATTAAACAGAATTTGCAATACTGGAAGTGTAAACATTACATGACTCTTTACAGGAGGTGTTTAGGAAGGCTGTGCGTGTTACATGCAAGGAGTTCTGACTAGGGCTGTATAAACAAAGTGATTTAACCCCTTAAGGACCAAACTTCTGGAATAAAAGGGAATCATGACATGTCACACATGTCATGTGTCCTTAAGGGGTTAAAGGGACTCTCCAGTGCCAGGAAAACAATCCGTTTTCCTGGCACTGCAGGTCCCCTCTCCCTCCTACCTTCCACCCCCGGTTGCTGAAGGGGTGAAAGCCCTTCAGTCACTTACCAGAGGCAGCGACATGTCCAACGTTGCTGCTTCTTCCTCCGCCGCCGCTCCTCCCCTTCTTTACGTCAGCCGGCGGGGGAGACTTAATGCACATGCGCGGCAATGCCTTTTCAATATAAATTGAACACAACACAAATAAATTATGCAGTGAAGCCCTGATCTGTTTAGCGGTTGATTATGATATCTGTTCTGATGCTGCAAGTCCTGCATGTATAAACGTCCATTTCTAACCGTTATTACAAAAACCCTAAATTAACCCTACAACTGTGCCTTCAATGGCACCTAATAAAAAAAAAAAAACTAAGCTTTGAATTACCAGGTGCTCTTGAAGGCACAGTTGTAGGGTTAATTTAGGGTTTTTGTAATAACGGTTAGAAATGGACGTTTATACATGCAGGACTTGCAGCATCAGAACAGATATCATAATCAACCACTAAACAGATCAGGGCTTCACTCCATAATTTATTTGTGGTCAGCACAATTGATCTTTCTCTTGTTAACCCTATAATCCTAAGCTCGGACACCTTATACTTATACCACTGTTCTTTTTATACTAAATGCACTATTTTTCTTTATTAATATGTAACAAGAGGTTTTGAGAAAGGAATTCACCAAAAGTTCAGCTTCACTGAATTAGACATTTAGGTGAGATCCCCATCTCCCTCTCTGTTCTAATTTTTGTAACTCAAGAGATCCCTAATTGTTACAATCATATGATATACTTTTAGATAGTTACCACATTTGGATACTGATCTTATACATAAGTATCCATTTGTCTTACCATCATTGTGAATGGTATCTGTAACGGACCGTTTTGCACACAAGAGGTTAAAAAACATTTAGGCGGGGGCGGGGCCGGACCGCCGAGCTGGATGGTCGCAAGACAGACCAGCTCCAGCGAAACTTAAACTTAGCCGAGCTAAAAATGCTGTATTGGCCAACTATACCGACCGGCAGCGGCAGCCCTCGATGGGCACAGAGCCCGGGACCCAGGGAGAGGCTAGCTCGCAGAGTTGTAGTCCCCTGGGAGGGGAATCTTCGAGGCTGAACTTGCGGCCTACTCCAGCGGTGAGCGGGGCGGACGGCCGCTGCCCCGCTATCCCGCCGAATGGTACCCGGCCGGGGACCTGGACCCTCGAGGAACCGGCTCCGTCCCCCCCCCCTGGACCGGGGGGGGTGATCCCGGTCCTCACACTGAAACCCTGCCACCCGGACAGCTACGAAGGGGACTGAGGCCTTGCAATACCGCCAGACCTTAAAATGGCGGCGAACACGCACCCAACTGCTAGATCTGGGCGGGAGAGACTCACCCCACAACCACCGCAACCGCCATAGCCCCGTAGCGCTGCAGGATCTACCACCCATGGACTGCAACCGCACACCTACACAGGGGCGACCTACTGAGACACTTACCGCATGGAACCCTCCTCAGAATCTCAGCTCCGGTAAGGAGTGGGAACCGCAACCAGCGGCGGGAAACAGGGCACCACGCATTAAGCCTGCAACCATCAGACCGGCAGAACATATCAGCCCTCACTCTGCACCACATCACCGCTTGGAAATCCCGGGGTCCAAGCCCAGAACATCGGTTATCACACAGCACCCCATGCAGCGATGACTAGCCAGTCCACAGCAGCCGCAAAGCGAGCAAAACAGACCACAGGGAGTCCAAGCTGAATCCACAGAAGGCAAGATCTCTCAGACACAAAGGGACCTTTTAAGCATGACCCAATTAGCCTTTACCCTCCCTAGTGTAAATATAACAATATGATGTCGGCTATACAGTATTGGGTGTATTTCTGTATTGTGTGTATTCCTGTATAACTATCAGCGGCAAGGGGTCAACTGTATAGCTCTCGACCCTTATCTACTACATCCATCCACGAGTGGCTACAGGGGAGTAAGAGGTGAAATTACTTCGCTGATACCTAATTACATTGTTCATACCTAAGCATGTACTTACTTAAACTAAGCATACTACCTGCATGCAACCATATGATTCTAACACTAAGCTACCGTCCTATATATTTCCTTGTTGTCTCGTAGAATCTTAATTTAAATAACACTTACTCAGCATGTTCTAAGCATGACCATACATATGTATTGCTAACTCAGTACATAGCTAGTTTAACCTATCTCATCACACGTATGTTTTATTCTGAACACGCATAGTTACCCTAGCATACTACGTAAAGAATCTATACCATGCCTAACTATCTTGATTTAAACCTGTTCACATATATATAAAATAGTGCATTGTCCTAACATACCCTAATGCTTTCCATGTTATCACTCATTGTTTTGAACTAAGCACGCGGATTGCCTTTGGGGTACCGTGTGCCTGAATGTTATCACCATATGCACTGCAAAAATAAAGAATTCAAAAAAAGAAACAACGTTTAGGCGATATTCCCCTTTCCAGATGCACCGACAGCTACTGTAAGCACCAATCTCCCGAACTGCAAACACATGAATTCACCAACTCCCGAACAGGAAACACACGAATACTGGAAACAGCCGAACAGGAAAAGCAGACAATCAGCTTACACTCCTGGCAATCAGCATACAATCCAATTCCCCCAATAACGAGACGACACTTCGTTTTGAGGGTCAAGCAGAGTCTGGTTTACTGGGGCTAACTGCCTGGCTTTTATGCAGGTCTCCCACCTGGTGGACACTCCCCTAGGGGACCAGATGGGAAACTGGGAAACATATTGGACATTGACCAATCACAAGCTTACAATCCCACAATGCATCACAATCCCTCCTCTCTGTCCTGGAGATAATTGGGAAGTAATCCAATTATCTCCAAGGACAGAGGCAAAACTCCATTAGCCACATGGCAGACAAAGGACAATAAAATACATAAAATTACATACTGTTACATTTATCACATAGAACATACACATTCCTATCCCCAGATAGCTTAGATCTGAGCGCACATTATTACCAGATGGCACTCAGATCACATACATACAGTTCAATCGCCATGGAGCCAAAGTCTTTCATACAGTCTTTCAGTAGACGGCTGGGCTCCATGGCATAGCTATCTGGGGTAGCATGGCTTTAACGGTCCACAGAAAGGCATGAACCAGCCTTTCTGAAGGGAAAAAGAACAGGGGCCATAGTCCAGCGGCAGAAGGCGGGCGACCAGGCTGCTCCAGTGGACAGTGGCAAAACTGGTTTCGCCACATTTCTCCCCTTTACCATCCAGACTAACAGGGTATCTGACCTCCTGTCGTTCAGTGCCCTGGTTAGTCCAGCAACCCACCCACAAAACAGAATCCACAGTATAACCCACCCACCAGAATTGGTTACTACACCTGGGGTAGTTGGTAGCTTGTCCGTGTCCAGGAGCTCCACCTCGGCTCTGGGGGGTACTAGCATTCCAGATCGGGCTGCTGAGTGGGAAGAGACCAGTGGTACTCTGCCCTTCTGCCAGCGCTACTACAGGAGTAGCCTGGTTGGAGCCCAGTTGAGGGAATGGCATAGTAGGCTCCACACTCTGGGCAAGACAGGCTCTCTCCCCTTTGGATGAACATCCCTGCTGCCGGGGGACAGGACCGACCGTCCCTAGACCCTGTGAGGTATGTGCAGAGACCATGGTCCCATCTGCACTGGTGGGTCCCATCTGCACTGGTGTGGGGCTTATCATCTCCCCCCCATTGGTGGGCTAGGCTGCCGTTGGGGAGAGTGGCTAACAAGTTCCTCTCCCTTACCCACTTTCTGTTGCTGGGGAGAGGGGATGACAAGCTCCTCTCCCTGACTCTCTCTCTGCTGGTGAAGGGGGGGACCGACTGTCTCCCCTTTCAATATACTGTCCTGCTGCTGGGGGGCGAGACCGACTGCCTCATCTGCCCCCTCTGGGAGAATAGGGTCTCCCCCTTGTAACACACACTGCCGCTGAGGAGGCAGGACGGCACCTTCAGCTCCCTGTGACACACACTGCCGCTGGGGAGGAAGGACGGCACCTTCAGCTCCCTGTAACACACACTGCCGCTGGGGAGGAAGGATGGCACCTTCAGCTCCCTGGGACTCACACTGCCGCTGGGGAGGAAGGACGACACGCTTCTCTCCCTGTAACTTGCTCGGCCACTGGGGTCTCTCCCAACCTGCCAACTCACGTGCCCTCCATGCTCCGACCTGCAGGTACTCTTCTACATGTCTTCTCACGAGCTGCACGCATCTCTCCGGGGGGTTGGGTCCAAAGAAAGCCAGCCGCGAGGTAAACTCTCTGTCAAACTGCTCCTGAGTGTAGCTGGGTGCCATGCTTGCTCTGCTGAAGTTGGTTCTTTTGTAGATAGGCGCGCTGTACGGGTACTAGCGTTGCCCTGAATTTGTAAATCCAGGGAATGGTGTTGTCTTGTAGCTGTCCTTCTGGGCTGTGGGAATGATCCCGTCGCTTGCCACCAATTGTAACAGACCGTTTTGCACACAAGAGTTTAAAAAACGTTTAGGCGATACTCGCCTTTCAAGATGCACCGACAGCTACTGTAAGCACCAATCTCCCGAACTGCAAACACATGAATTCACCAACTCCCGAACAGGAAATACACGAATACTGGAAACAGCCGAACAGGAAAAGCATACAATTGCATGATTTTGCTATTACATGACGAAAAGTTATGATTTTATTAAAGACACGGAGGCGAGTATTGCATATCCCTTTCTTTACTGTCCACCAATAGCAGCAAAGAATACAAACAGAATGAAAAAATAATGAACATACATTAACATAGGCCCCTCCCCGCTCAGGTCCCAGTATAATAGGCAGCACTTCCCTTCCATTTCCCTCTTTCTGAAGATGCGACCGTAGTAACAATATCCAACCAAGAACGGTAATAAGTCTAAAAGTAGACAGCTATAACTGAATAGGATAATCCAACAACAGCAGGGAAGCACGACCGGATGAACCGTAGGACCAGAGAGTCCAGCGGGGGGAGTCCTCTCAAGCTGGATGACGGCATGCCATCTTATCAGATCAGGCTGTGAAAACAAAGGAACAGGGGCTGACAGGTTAAAATCGATAATTGCAACTAGTGTCAAGTTTCGAACTGAGGAAAAATCACACATATATAGAGTCCCACACTACAGGGTGATTAGCAAAAAACAACATGAACTTACCAGTACGACACGGCCCCACTTACCGTACCAAAATATTCGATGTGAATTCGTGGTAACATTCGACAACCGGGTGGGAAACACATCATCTTCGTAAAAGAACATGGGTGGGACAATACTCGCCTCCGTGTCTTTAATAAAATCATGACTTTTTGTCATGTTATAGCAAAATCATGCAACAGTTTAAAGCTGTTCAACTACCGTAGCGAATGTATGTGGGGCCGGGCGAAAGTAAAATTCCCTGAAAGTAGATTCCCTAGACCAATCGGCTGTTTTCATAAGGTCCTCCAGACGTGCACCTGCAGTCATCATCGAGGAAGCCGAGGCCCCCCGGACTGAATGGGCTGCAAAGACCATGGTATCAATGCCCGCTTGGGCCAATAGCCATTTCACCCAGCGTGATAGTGTAGTGCTAGAGACCGGGCGGAAAGGAGGACAAAAGGATAAGAATAGCTGTGGGGATACAGCTGAACGGTGAAGTTTGGTGCGATTTTCATATTCGCGTAGGCAAGCCACTGGGCACAATATTGGAGAGGCTGGTAAACTTGAATAGGACACCGATTTGATAGAGGTCTTTGTCCGTCGACTGATGTTGAACGTTACCCCGTCCGGGGTGTATGACCTGGCGTCAAAGTCCAGGGCTCTGACATCTGAAACCCTCTTGCATGAAACAAGGCAGAGCAGGCAGACCAATTTGGCAGATAGTTGTTTCAAGGAGAGTGCCGGGTTAGCGGGCCAGGATGAGATGAAGGACAACACGACGGAGACATCCCAGGTCGTGGAATAACGCGGCCAGGGTGGTCGGGAGAATCGGGAGCCATTGAGGAGTCGGCATACTAAGGGGTGTTGACCCGCAGGGCATCCATCAAAGCCTTGATAAATTGCAGAGATGCCAAAGAGGAGACCTTGGGCGTCCTTACCGGCTTCTGTGAGGGCGAGATTGGCCAGTTTTGGTTCTATCTTAAATAAGATGGCTTTACGCCGTTCAATCGAGAGGGAGGTGTTAACGCTCCCAGCAATACAGATTGCTCTCTGGACCCAACCACGCAGATCTTCAGGGTCAATCATGCGGTTCTCCGCTTTGGCGTCTTCAGCCAAATCAAATAATTTCGCCAATGGGCTGAATATATCCAGGTGTTTATCCTGGCATGATTTTAAGGCCGATTCAAGCCCTTTATGGAAACGTAAGAAACTGAGTCATCTTGGGGTCTACCTCGGGAGTGTTGCAAACTTTATTAGGCACCACAGGCCTTGGACACTCCGCCCTCAATTTGTTGCAGGCCACTTTGCTAAGTGGGCGTCGCACCCAATTCTCAAGAAACATGGCAACGTGGTCGGCCGGGAGCCACTCTGCCGATCTTGGATGGTGTAAGTCATCCGGGTCGAAGAGTGGAACGCCTGACGGATCCACGAGGGTGGATCACACAGTTGCGGGGTATCCAGTCCCTGGCTCGCCTCCGGACTTCTCTGCCTGAGCAGAGGAAAGGAGGTCAAAGCCTGTATCAGTGGCATCCACCTCAGAGTCGCTGTCTGATTCAATCTCAGCCTCCTCACTTAACCCGATTTCTGAGTCGGAGTCGCTCTCTACCTGTGCTCTGGCACATTTCCATAGCCGTGCCCGTTCTGCCTGGCGCGGAAAGGCTCTTTTGCGTGGGTGTGACACGCTTTCTGGGGCGACCGAAGGTACGCCAGTCATGGTGTTTCTGGAGGCAGAGGGATGTTTAACTTTATGGGTAGCCTTCTTGGGTATTTCTCCCTGTGGGTCCACAGTATGACGCGACCGAGGCATCGTGGAGCCCGAGTAGTGTTGGTCCAAAGGACGTGGCAGGAGGGCCTGAGAAATGGTGTGGGAGAGGGTAGATGACATGGACCCCATGGCTGCCATAATGGTGTCTGTCACCAAGCGCTGTAGCGCTAAGAACTGTGCCCCATCAGAGTGGGTAGTTCTATCTGAGTGAGTGAGGGTGAATTACCTGAGGTGACAAGGGCTTCACCCCTACAAAGTGGGGTATCAGACTCCCCAGAGGGAGGGGAACCAGAAGATAATCTGGGTTTAGGCATGATATAATAAAATAGGGATAACAGTAAGTTAATCCCAGCAAGCTGTCAAGGAATAGTATGGGTTAGTCACCCAAACAAATAGAAATAACCAAAAAATGATCTCACCAGGGCCCAGACCAGTGGCACACTCTGACAGAGGAGTGAGAAGAAGACAGGAAGTCAGAAAATGGCCGCCAGTAATCTCGCGAGATTCGCGGCAAAAAATGTGAAGTAATAGAAAAAAACAAACGTTCGGCAGGTAAAAGAGAAAAATTCGTGGATATAATAGGTAAGTATAGGAAAAAACGGAAAAAAATGGCGAATGGGCCGTTCGCGAAAATTAAGCGAATGCGGCAAACAGCCGAATAGCCCTATCTGCCGAATGATGAGCTGTGTGTGTGTGCTACGAATTAGCCGAACGGGCTTAATTAATATGCACACACAGCCGAAAACCGGGAAAAAAGTGTGCAAAATGGCGCTGAGGTAATTCAAGGAAAGGAGAAACAGAAGAAACAAGAGGTAGACGGAGGCAAAAAGCCACTAATAAGCAATAAAAAGTATGCAATAAAGGATTCTACTTAAAATAGAATAAGCTAAGAGATAATAAGATATAAATATATATACCAGAAAGTAATAAGAATAAAATAAATTAAAGAAAAAGAAGCTATATAGTACAATAGCAACTAGAATAATAATTATTAATAATAATAAAATCTATAAGGAATGATAGTATTAAACAAATGTCAATAGGAAATAATATGACAAAAGTGACATGTACTTATCTTGTGTCGGAGCAGCAAAGAAAGAGGGAAATGGAAGGGAAGTGCTGCCTATTATACTGGGACCTGAGCAGGGAGGGGCCTATGTTAATGTATGTTCATTATTTTTTCATTCTGTTTGTATTCTTTGCTGCTATTGGTGGACAGTAAAGAAAGGGATATGCAATATGAGCCTCCGTGTCTTGTTATAAAATCAGCTTACACTCCTGGCAATCAGCATACAATCCAATTCCCCCAATAACGAGACGACACTTTGTTTTGAGGGTCAAGCAGAGTCTGGTTTACTGGGGCTAACTGCCCGGCTTTTATGCAGGTCTCCCACCTGGTGGACACTCCCCTAGGGGACCAGATGGGAAACTGGGAAACATGTTGGACATTGACCAATCACAAGCTTACAATCTCACAATGCATCACAATCCCTCCTCTCTGCCCTGGAGATAATTGGGAAGTAATCCAATTATCTCCAAGGACAGAGGCAAAACTCCATTAGCCACATGGCAGACACAGGACAATAAAATACATAAAATTACATCACATAGAACAGTGTTTCCCAACCCAGTCCTCAAGGCAAACCTACCAGTCCAGGATTTAAGGATTACCCAGTTTTGTCTAAGGTGTTTTTTAGAGCCGAAGATGATGTACCAAATGAAGGTGACTGCCCATGCAAAGTACTTAATTCGGGTAAGTAAAAGTCTAACTTCCTCTGCACCTCCCAGCCATCACACTGCAAGGTAGCAGTCACCATGGCGGATCTTTGGAAAACATGCATACATCCCAGTGGGTAACAGAACCGCTTTAGGCGAACAATACAGAACAGACAGAAAAAAATTGTTACTGTAATGTGTTTGCAAAAACAAATTTAAAGCAATCCCAACATTTACTTTCATAATACAAACTGGTTCTTAAAGAGTTCACAAACTTATGATTGTATTTTATTTTTTTTAATGTATTATTGTATTGGATAGTAATAATAATAATAATAATAATAATAATAATAATAATAATAATAATAAAAATGACAATGATATATGTTTACCTTAGTACATTCTTTGATGTAATAATGAACTTTCAGACCTTTTTTTACAGTATGTAAGAAAACAGCAAAACAATAGGACTGTGACTCCAAGAGGTGTTCAGTGAGATATGTCCTATAAAAACAATAAAGGGGACCAGAAAAGTATGTAAATACTGCAATCAGAGTCTTAGAGACTAAAGAAAGGCAATATTGTGGTGCAAACAATGTTACTACATGAGGAATATCCTGCTAAACAAAGCCATAAGTAAGAACACATGCAAACACACGCACAAACACACGCACCGACACACACATACATATCTCTGTACAAATGTATTAATGTCATGTTATACCAGCTTTATTTCTATATGAAAGGTACTAAGGCCATTCATCCTATACCAGCTGTATTGATTTGTAAAATGTACAAAGCCAATACTGTAACATTACTATGGGAAATAAACAGAAAGATGCGGCTATAGCAGTTTTGTAATCTCTTCTTGAACACTCTGTGTTTTATGTCATATATTATCCAATAAATAGCTTCATCTGCTTGTTCCCATGAATATAAAATTACAAGATGTTCCTAGTTACCAATGCACAGATTGCTATTTACATAAATATGTTGTAGAACAGTCACAATCCTAAATGATTGCATTTTACAGTATTCATTGTAGTCATCATTCATTTTAGGAATTCCAGGAGAAGAGGTCTATCTAGGAAACATGTAGCTATGCGATGTTTACCAAATGTTAGGTCGTAACAAATCCCAAAGATCTTGAGATTCCTTAATTTAGCTTCTAGATTTATGAAATCGTAGGATGATTGATGAGCATTATACATTTTACTTTAAATGTAGACAGATGTAAGAAGTCATGTTATTCTTTCATACATTAAAATGACAGTAGTATTTCAAATGTAATGCAAAAGTGACCCACTTGGTCTGTTGTGTTATGAGGCAATATTACTGCCATTCTTACATTAATCAAAATGACATTTTTTTTCCGATGTCATCACTTCCATAGCATTCTCGCTGTCATAGGCGTTCTGGAAGTTGTCTTAAAGTTTATATTCAAAAGTGAAAAAGATAAGGAGGAGAGAGATTTCTGTTTTTGCAATGGATCCGTTATGTAATGTGAAAGACCCAGACTCAACATCAGTTCACAACTCACAATTTCAGGGGAATTCAGCATGTGGCTGTTAGAAGCTGTCAAAAACTGTTATCAGAACTATCTTCAAACATGTCATCGTACTTGGCAAACAACACAGTGGGTCCGTAATGTGAATGATGAGTTTCAAACAGACAAAATTATATTTTGACCTTTACTATCTTCACATTAATCTTATAATCATATGAATCCCATTACCTACATGTCTAGATACACCTTTCTAAAGATCTTCATTCTTAGAAACTAATTTGCTCTTTGCTACTTAGAATTCATGCCAACCTAGATGCACAACATCTTGAAATCAATCAATTTTAAAGGATATATGTTTTTCTCATGATGACCTATGCTCTTTTGAAAAAGCATAAATTTCATTCTATGTATTGTATTAGCAGATTGCCAGCAAATAGGAGGGTTGGGACAAAACCACAATAATCTGACAAACATACAGAGACAGGAAGTAGTTTTTATAAGCAAAGAGCCCGACACCTGTCTGGAAACAAGGGTTGACACTAATATCATGGCATCTTTAGTCAAAATTATCAGAGCTCATATAAGTCAACAAATGGCAGGCTGAACGGCTAAGGAAAAGGACCAACTGGAAATCAGGGTTCAAAACCCAACAGAGTCATTTCCTCACAGGAGAGCCGTAAGGAATTCCACCAGGAGGTATTTCTGCTTTCCAAGCATAGCAACCACAGTGTATGCACCGTGGTAGCCATGGAAACACCATAGTCGACACTGCTAGTGAGAGAGCTTAGGAATATAGTGATTTACATTACTCTGTTCAGATGCTGACAATGACGTCAGCACCATACAGGAGGTTTGCAATACTTAGGATAGTGTTCCCAAATAGGGCAAACGAAAAAGACTGTCAAATTGGTTGGATGTTTTGTGATTTCTTAGGAAAATAAAATTGATATTAAAAATAAATCAATAAATAAAAGTATAACAATTAACTTGTTTAAACATTTTAGCTAGCTATTTAATTTTGCCATTGCCTTTGAAGTGACATCTCTCCAAATGCCAAAATGTTGCAGTGTGAATTTATAGTAACTATAGTCCCGTGTTTAGTAAATACATCTCTTTCGTTTGGTCAAGATATTTCGGACAATGCTGTAAAAGCAAACATCTGTGCCATGTTGCTTAAGTTGCATATCAAAGTACTGCGAGAGTATCAAGGCCGATTTCCACGTAAGGAAGTGTGGGTAAGGATCATTTGAACACCTTAATATTTGAATGAATTCTTCTATCCTTAGAACACGAGAACACAGCTTACTTGAACCCTAAAGGACAAGATCTGAATCCTGGAAAAAAACTGAAAGTTTTTAAAAAAAATTACAATTGTATCTGCATGCAGCTTACAATGTTGCTCCTTGCCTTTTCCCTTAACTTCCTGACATCTGTTTTCATGTGTTCCACATTTTACCTTTTATTTACAACCCAAGACATGTTTTAACTTCCTTGGATAGTCTTTGTTCCAGTCACTGATCATTCTCTGTTGGGACATCTTCTGACTTTGCCTTCCTGACTTACCTGCTTCCATCTTTCACTGTCTCGATTCCTGGAGATACATTTAGCTTCATTTTTTTCGTACATAGAAAGGGAAAAAAATCACATTAAATTCTTACTGTGATTGGAGCAGATGGTACATTCAGGTGTAATAAATATTGAACTGGAACACACATGTTGCATGCTTCATCTGTTCTCTTTGTAAACTGTACGCTCTAAGGAGCAAAACCCTCAATATTTCTTGTACTGGTGATTTTTCATTATGTCATTTCATTTGTAACAATTTTTCTGCCTTACACACTATATATAAAGCTTACAGTAAGAACACACATAATAATAATTTTAAATTCACAAGTACATGCTAGGTTATAGGTAAAACAGCTGCTTACAATATTCAGATGTGCCATTTAAAAATTACTATGATGGCTGAGCCCATCACTAAGTACATGCCGCCTCTGACACCCCGATTTTCTTGTTCCGGCTTAGATCAGTCATAAGGATGAATAATTTTGAACTTAGAAACCAGCCATGTGGTGGTATTATTTCAAATGGAAGAGCCAACTTCAGACTTGCCATTCTCTCAATTCCAACCTCCAATAGCTTCTCACAATCTTGCGTCTCCACCATATGCACCAATTACCAGTCAAGCAAAGATTAATGAAGATTCATCCTGCCAGTTTGAGTAGAGTAACATTTGCATTGCGTTATCTTGGTAATTATTGTTGATCACACTCAATATTAGCATTAAATATGTCTGACATCTTCCCTCACTCATGAAATGCACACCGGTAGCTAATTATAATTCATGCAGTACTTCTCTGGACCGTAACGACTAAATGATAAAAGGAAGTGTTATTACACAACACATAGAAAAAAATATATTATACTATAGGGTCAGAAACACAAACATGTAGCCCCCACCATCTAGCCCCCCTGGGCCCCTCATGCCTCCATAAATATAGTAAAGATCTTACTGTATTCACGCCTGAAGCTGTAACTCTGCATGCAGGTAGACTCAGAAAAATAAGCAGTCTGCTGACATCATCAAATTGGTAGCCTGACCTTATCACAGTGCTTCCCCATAGGAGTGGCTGAGACTGACAAAGAGGCAGATCAGGAGCAGAGCCAGCATGATCAAACACAGCCCTGGCCAATCAGCATCTTTTCATAGAAATGAATTGAATCAATGAATCTCTATGAGGAAAGTTCAGTGTCTGCATGCAGAGGGAGGAAATACTAAATGTCTGGATGCATTTTAGGAAGCCATGATCCAGGAAGGATCTCTAACAGCCATCTGAGGGGTGGCCAGTGAAGTTATCACTAGGCTGTAATGTAAACACTGCATTTTCTCTAAAAAGACAGTGTTTACAGCAAAAAGCCTGAAGGTAATGATTCTACTCACCAGAACAAATTCAATAAGCTGTAGTTGTTCTGGTGACTATAGTGTCCATTTACTATTTCTATTAGACAAAACATTTAATCATTACTGATCTAGCTCAATATATATTTTGTCACTGGAGGACCAACATATATCTTTAATTTTTGATCTATGCAAGGGAAAGTTTCAATGACTTAAATACTATTAAAATCCTATTTTGGAATTGGGGCGTCTCTAGCAGACATTCCATAAATATATTAAACATGGTTCATCTTTAGTCACAAAGTACACTTCATGTAAAGAAAGAACAGCCAAGACTAAACTATCAGCAGCAATTGTGTCACATGGAAAATGATGCAGATTAAAAAATGGCAACTCTCATTAGTGGGAAAAGAAAAATGCAATTTTAGGTACAACTCTTAATAAAAGCCCTGACAGCGAGATGGAAATTGTGTCCTCTTCTTCTTACTGGGTAAATGGTTCACCCTTAGTATTTTCAAGACTGGACTCAGAGCCCATTTGCCCTGGTGTTGACAATTATGATGGGCCAAATTACAGAATCTTATCGACAGAAAACACTAAAACAGTCAAACCTCCCAAGTGTCGGTATGTGGTGAGGGGGATGCCAGAGGGAAACTCTCAGGAAGTATCTATAAGAAAACACATACCCTAATCTCTCAACCAAGTTCATACCCCGAACATCAGCATTCTGTGAGAGGGATGCTAGTGAGCAAGGTGAAAGGAGGTGGGCCAGTGATGCCAATCACATCAGTGATACTGCTTAAAGGGGAAGATCTGTCTGAATAATAGGAAGGTCAGTCTGGAGTAAACGCATGCCAAGCTGCTTCAGCATCCTGAGCTTGGTACAAACGCTTCTAATGATGCGCTCGCTGTACACTTCCTGGGGACAGTTCACTGGT